>NW_022281452.1:2500-11077 GCF_004355925.1 Anarrhichthys ocellatus | reverse complement strand
CATGCCACAGCATCTCAATCGGATTCAGGTCGGGACTTTGACTAGGCTACTCCAAAGTCTTCATTTTGTTTTTCTTAAGCCATTCAGAGGTGGACTTGCTGGTGTGTTTTGGATCATTGTCCTGCTGCAGAACCCAAGTGGCTTTTCGCCATTTGTGGATAATGGCTCTCACTGTGGTTCGCTGGAGTCCCAAAGCTTTAGAAATGGCTTTGTAACCTTTTCCAGACTGATAGATCTCAATTACTTTGTTTCTCATTTGTTCCTGAATTTCTTTGGATCGCAGCATGATGTCTAGCTTTTGAAGATCTTTTGGTCTACCTCACTTTGTCAGGCAGGTCCTATTTAAGTGATTTCTTGATTGAGAACAGGTGTGGCAGTAATCAGGCCTGGGTGTGGCTAGAGAAATTGAACTCAGCTTTCCAAAGATGTGATAAACCACAGTTAATTTTTTTTTTAACAAGGGGGGGCAATCACTTTTTCACACAGGGCCATGTAGGTTTTGATTTTTTTTTTTCCCTTAATAATAAAAACCTTCATTTAAAAACTGCATTTTGTGTTTACTTGTTATCTTTGTCTAATATTTAAATTTGTTTGATGATCTGAAACATTTAAGTGTGACAAACATGCAAAAAAATAAGAAATCAGGAAGGGGGCAAACACTTTTTCACACAACTGTATGTCCGCGGAGTGGATGACAGTTTTGACGTGATGGAGGAGTTGCTCACAGTGATTCCAATGCATGGCCAGACCACTGCTCAGGAGATATTCAGCCAGCTGTGTGATGCCATTGTGGATGCCGGTTTAACATGGAAGAGGTTTGCTGGAATAACAACCGACGGAGCACCATCAATGACAGGGAGGAAAAATGGACTGGTGGCACTTGTTCAAAGAAAACTGGAAGAGGAGGGTGTGGAGGAGGCCATTGCTCTGCACTGCATTATCCATCAGCAGGCCCTTTGCAGCAAATGCCTGAAGTTTGACAATGTGATGTCTGTTGTTGTGAAATGCATCAACCATATTAGATTCAGGGGCTTAAAGCACCGGCAGTTCCGCGCCTTTTTGGAGGAAATAGAGTCAGCATATGAGGATGTCCTCTACTTCACCGAGGTACGTTGGCTCAGCAGGGGAAACGCCTTGAAGAGGTTCTTTGAGTTGAGAGCAGAAGTGAAAGCCTTCATGGAGAAGGATGGGATGGCTGTTCCTGTGCTAAGTGATCCCAAATGGCTCATGGACTTAGCTTTTCTTGTTGATATCACACAGGAGCTGAATGTACTGAACAAGAAGTTACAAGGCCAAGGGCAGCTTGTCAGTGCTGCCTATGACAACGTCAGAGCATTCTCCACACAACTTGTGTTATGGAAAGCCCAGCTCTCTCAGACAAACTTCTGCCATTTCCCAACATGCAAGGCACTCATGGGTGCAGGCACACCATTCAGTGGTGAGAAGTATGCTGATGCCATTGTAAACCTACAGGAGGAATTTGATCAGAGGTTTGCAGACTTCAAGACACACAGAGCCACTTTTCAAATTGTTGCTGACCCCTTCTCCTTTGATGTGCAAGATGCCCCTCCTGTGCTTCAAATGGAGCTCATTGACCTGCAGTGCAATTCTGAACTCAAAGCCAAGTTCAGGGAGGTGAGTGGAATAGCAGACAAGCTTGGACAATTTTTGAGAGAATTGCCCCCCCACCTTCCCAGGATGTTCAAGCGGACCATGTGCCTTTTTGGGAGCACATATCTGTGTGAAAAGCTCTTCTCAACCATGAACTTTAATAAGTCAAAGTACAGGTCCAAACTTACTGATGAGCATCTTCAAGCCATACTGAGGGTCTCAACTGCTTCCTTCCTCAAGCCAAATGTGGCTGAGCTGTGTGAGAGGAAGCGCTGCCAGGTCTCTGGTAGCAAGGAGTAAGCAAGAGAAGCCTATGTTCTGAAGAACCGTTCATGTTCTGAACTGTTATTAATGAAGATTGGATCAGTTGTACTTTTTTTTGGAATACTTGATACCCAGACTCTACCCCCAGCGGCCCCCAGGTAAGTTGAGTTTGAGACCCTAGCTTTGTTACTTGGATGGATGTTAAATTGAATGTTTCTGGCATGATTATGGGAAAGCTCCACTTAGTGAGATTTGAGACGGATGGATATAATATTGATATACTTAATGCTTTGGGGGATTTTGACTTGAATTTTTCTTGCTAATCATTGCTCCATAATACAATAGCTATACCTCAAGTGGACATCAAGACAATAGCATATATTCGCCCCATGAGAAAGTGGCTTAATCTGGTGCTAAATAGTAAAAACTACAATTCTGAAGCCAGGGCTCTAGATAGATATATTAGAATGCATAATTCTATGCTGTAATGGCCGTGAGATCAAAAGATGTGGTTTTAATTGGTTTTATTGGCCTAAATTGTTGCTCTCAAGGGTCTGAATGTCCGTGTTTTGGCTACGCAGTTTATTATAGACTTATAGGAGCTGAGGTTGAACTTCCAAATTCAATTAAAAAAAACGGCAGAGAGCTTAAGTAAAAGAGCAGGTGAAGCAAGTCACAGATCTTTTTCTCAGGAGTTGGTTATCACCAACCCAAAGCTACAAGGAAAGTCAATATGGGACTTGAATTCAATGTGTCAAAATATCCCAATAGAATGCTCAGGCTGTGTTCTGCTGGATGTGAAAGGAGGTCATTCAATAGTTCACTAATTGATAATTTTTTAATGGAAATTCTTGGACATTTTTTGTTAACAGCTGGTCCTTGATATCAGACAGATGTAGACAAAGGCAGGCTGAAATGACAGCAGTTGGATCTGATGAGCTGTAGCTATAGCATGCTAACGAATATCAACTCTTTATATCGTTTCCTGCTGGCTCGTTTGAAAACCAGAAACCTATTGTATAAACGTTTGTAAGTATGCATTTTATAGCTACATACATCACATTCTCCTAATTGAGTGCTACGTGATAACACTAAAAAAACATCTCGTGCTAAATTATACAGGCCCCAAGCCTAATATAAATACTTTTTTAAATATTATTATTTGTATTATTAAACTGATGACAGGGGCTACCATGCAGGATTCATCAGGAGTCTAACTACACAGTTATCTATACACTTAACCCCAAGTTGCTCCCGCAGGCACAGCCTACCCAAGGACACATCAACATGGACTAACGAAGCCGGGGATGGAGCCGCCTACCCTCTGATTAAAGGACTACCCTGCTCTACCACTGAGTCACGGTCGCCCATAGTCAGTGTGGACGAGTCTTTCTTCCCTCTTGATGTCAAATAGTCCTTAATGCTGGTTGAAACTATCACACACGCACACGCCTGGCTATTTGAAGTTCATAACATTATGAAACAAATTCACATTTCTGAGATGAGAGCAGCTACCCAAAACTACGGACATTTTAAAACCAGAGAGAGAAGTGAACAGGTCAGGGTTAGTAGACATCTTTATTAAATCTCCACAAACACTGTCAGGACCACAACATCGAGCAGGATATTCACTGAGACTGGTGATATAAATGAGAGCTGGGCTGTTCAACATGTGTCTAGAAAGAGTCGCAAAAGTAAAGATTACGTCCACCAGCTCCCCCTACCCCAGCTCAGCAGGGGCCTCGCCTCACAACCATCAATCCCAGAGCCACCGAGGAGGAAGCAGC
Source organism: Anarrhichthys ocellatus (assembly GCF_004355925.1). Lineage (NCBI taxonomy): Eukaryota > Metazoa > Chordata > Actinopteri > Perciformes > Anarhichadidae > Anarrhichthys > Anarrhichthys ocellatus. The sequence continues at coordinate 7,415 of NW_022281452.1, read as the reverse complement.
GTTTGAAGCTGGGGAAACACGTCTCAGTCTCTTGGACCATCAGCACCGATTCCCCTCAATGCTGCGTTCTTTCCCCTCTACTCTTCTCTTTGTACACCAACAGCTGCACCCCTACTCACCGGTCCGTTACACTCCTGAAGTTTGTGGATGACACCGCCCTAATTGGACTCATCTCTGGTGGGGATGAGTCCGTCTATAGGTAGGAGATCGACCATCTATTGACCTGCTGCAGACAAAACAACTTAAAAACGCCGTAAAGACAGTGGAGATGGTTGAGTTCGCTGTGGAGTCCTTCAGCTTCTGGGGCTCCATCATAACCCAGGACCTCAAGTAGGAGCTGAAGAAGTCCAGCCTGCCAAAGACAATGATGGTGCACTCCTACACTGCCATCACTGAGTCCTTCCTCACCGAGTCCACCACACTGCAGCCACTGCCAAGGACAAGGGCAGACTGCAGTGTATCATTCACTCTGCTGAGAGGGTGATTGGCTGCAATCTGCCATCCCTCCGTGACTTGTTGGACCGTGAGGCGGGCAAGAACAATTGTGGCTCACCCAATTATTTTGAATTATGTCTCTATACTATTCCACTGTGTTTATTGTAATGCACCAATCACCAAGTCAAATTTATTTATTAAGTGCAAACATACTTGGCAATAAACCGTTTCTTATTCTCTGCAGTTGCACCTAATTTATTGGATAAAGAAGCCAACAAGCAATTTACTCTTCTCTCGGTGGGAAATAATTGTTTCAGCTCAACTAAAAAGTCCGTTATTTTCATAACTAGAGTGCAACTTGAATATTCACTTAATTTCACATTCATATAGAGAATCTGTTGATGGCAAAAACCCGTAACTCAACTTCTGACTGTCAATCTTATGTCTAACCTATTTCTAACATTGCTAAATTCTTTATTCTTTGTGTTTGGTGTCTTATATGCTTGACCATGTAGTTTTTCTTCTTTCTGTTCCAGGCTGGAATGATGCTTGATAATGGAGTAAAGACCACCCAGGCAAACGACAAGGACAAGAGACCCTTCCTGTCTCTGATTGGAGCCAGGTCAGACTGTAACAAGCAAACACCCTGTATGACAAGCTGATGTCACATCACACCCAGTATAATTCAGCATGACGGATTCACAGTCTGTAATGGTCATGTTTGCTGTTGACGGTTTGAAACAAACAAATGTTGGTATTTTAAAATGGAATCAAAGCAGGGAGTGTTTTTGAAATCAACTCAAGAATAAGTGCAAAAGTAGAGCAGCAGGCTGTGTCATAGTTAGTCCCATGTGCTCGGTGTCATCTTGACCTCATCACTTCAATGTGAATACACCCTACACACCAGTCCCTTCTCACTTCAATGACGCTCTGCAAAGGGAGGACATGTTGTCTCTCTCAGAAAGCTTTCTCTCGGACTGTCAAAATCAACTTGTAATGGAAAGTGATCCTGACTGGACAGGAACAGCAGAACTCTAAGTTATTCTGTCCTGCTGAAAGAATATGAACACAAATCAATTAAAGCTGTAATCTTTAGGATTTTCATCATATCAAACCATATTTATGATCCTATTCAAGGATAGTATTTTTTCAGTGTATTTACATTGTGTAGCTGCCTCTATATTCAAATTGCATACTCATGCCAGGGCTGTGATAAGACCATGTCCAACTCAAGTCTAAAAACCTTTGCGCACCAAGTACATATTTTTGTATGCATTTTTATAATCCGTTATCTGATAAAAATTGTTACGCACAGAGAAACCTTGCACACTGAGTCTGAGGTGTTTGATTATTTGATTTGAAGCAAAACTGAATGAATTATGTGAGAGCGATGGATGGTGCTAGTTAGCAGAGCACAACCTCTACACAACATGAGGTTGTATTTATTTTTAAACCTTTAACAATTTTCTATGAAAACTACGGATTTGGTATGCAAAGGCCTTCAGTCCATGTGGAGTCGAACCAGAGTAAAACACAAAAGATAAGCAGAGCCCTATTGCAATAGATCTCTTACTGATGTTCAAAGGACTATCATATTCTGATCCAATCATATACTGATTATACAGAGCATATTTACATTAGTTTAGATATTTTAAAGTGGGTTTATGTTCCTTCAGAAATACAAATTGTTGCGTTTTATATGTTTTTCTAAATGTTTAACTCTAAGAAGAAAAATAGAGTTCTATATAAAATACATGTGTATTGCACAACGTTTGTAATTAGTTACTTTGCAGCCCTGCATGCACAGCACACTCATAGGTATACAATGCATCTCAATACAATGACATTACAAGTGAACACTGTCATCTCTTCTCTGTGTGTCTGTTGAATTGTTTAGGTATGGCCCCCACCAGGACGCTGATCCCTTCAAACCCAGAGTCCCTGCTCTAATCCACCATTTTGTAGCCTATAAGAACCAGGACCACGGAGCCTGGCTGAGAGGAGGGGATGTCTGGCTGGATGACTGCCAGTATGTAGGCCTACGACATTGATACAGTGATGGAGATCTTTATCAATTAGTTGACTGAATGTATGTTTGTCTGAGGGAAGTTTGTGAACTCACACTTATTTAATACCATCATTATGTTCATGCAGCACAGGTTGTTTTCTATTGTGCATGTGTGCAAAAGGGAGAAATTCATCCTATATCTAATAAGAATGCTAACCTTCAGAGTGTGTGCGTGTGCGTGTGCGTGCGTGTGTGTTCATTCACTGGAGACCTCAGACTGTTGCTGTCCTCACAGTGATAATATTCTCTCTTTCTTGTTTAGATTTGCTGATAATGGCATTGGCCTCACTCTGGCGAGGTATGAGCCCCCCCCCCCCCACCACACACACACACACACACACACGGTTCATATCTCTATGGACAGAAATAATGGACTTGTGTTTGTATTTACCAGTGTATGCATGATCCTCTCTCTCTCACCCTGTCTGTAAGAGTAATTGGAAAACACCTTATAAGGAGTCTGTTGGGGATGCACTGGGAAAGAGAGCACTTTGATGCAGTGTAGGAAGTCATTTATGGGTGTGATGGTCACAAAGGTGGGAATTGGTGAGACGTTTTCATCAGACTTTACAAAACAGGGTGTCCAGATGAAAACAGCATGTATGAGTCTTTAAACGCCAGCTTGGTGTCTCAGTGTGTAAGGGGGAACAGAGCTTTGGCAAAATAATGACGTAAGGCAGCTGTGTGCCAGTACAGTTAAAAAAGATGAGCTTTTGTCATCTCTAACAATCTCTGCCGTCATTCTTTTTAGATGTCAATATAGCTAAATACATAGCTTCATTGTTTCAGGTCAGCTGGGCTGTCTGTCCCAATTCTTACCACATGTTGACTGGAATACACAGAAAGATGAGATTCAGCCATTTTATGTTGTGCAGGTCTTTTAATAACACCTAATGTGAATGCACATTTAGATACATACACAAAAATGGCTTTAAGTACTACCTGTCCAATGTGTTGATAGGCAGAGAGACCTGATGGGCATGATGCTCATGTGCTTAAAGGCTCGCCAGTTATTTAGTGTAACACTTACATGAAGTTTAGAGAGACACAAGACACAGATTTAAAAAAGAATAACTGTGCAGCATAGGTTGAGATATCCTGACCTTCAAGGGAAATTCACCACCTTCATATAGATGTCCAATCATTGCTGATGGTAAATGTAGTCCACATAAGAAATCAATTCTCCACTGCCGCTATATTGACGGAGAAAGCTAATCTCTCCTGCTGCGGCGACAACATCCAACACAACTGCCAATGCTGACATTCATTAATGTAGAATGATTCCATTTATGTTGGCATCTGAGGGAACATTTGAGCAAAGTCTGGACCAGTCAGTGTTGAGCCACAGAAGACATTATACGGCTGTCTTCTCATGCCGAGTAGTACGAGCCATGACGGGTACACTGATCTGGTTCCCCTTTAATACCACTCTGTACTTGTTACATATAAACATTGCTACACAGAGAGATATCAAAAGATCTCATGTGCATACGGCATCGAGCTGCAGCTAGCTAGCTTAATAGTTTTAGCTTCAGCTAACTGCAGTGATGGATGGTAGACAGACGCCCTGTACATTCTAAGTTCCGCCTCACACTGTGGATTACAGAGAACACTGCAGAATGCTGTAATGCCGTACGTTCATTCTTCAAAATGGTTTCAGCTTTCAGGTTTCTCATTTTCTAGTTCAGTGACTTTATCACTAACTGTTTAGAATTTAGAAATCATTTAGAAATACCACTGGAACAATATGCACTGTGTGATTTATCATTTATAGTCTACTTTCCCTTTTGATTATCACAAAAATGTATAATATTTTTAAAGTGTGCTTTTAATACAAACATCTTACTGTTGAACTTTGTGCTCCTACTATAAGAACTCTTTACAATGTACTGCAGTGTCAATGAGCTTTTCTCTGTGACTTCTAGCCTCAGGTCATCTTACAGTAATGTTAAAAGGATTGTAAATCCTTCTTAAGCTTAATAGATGTTTCCCAAAAACACCTTATCTTAAGATGCTCCTAAACCGAAGTTATACAAAGGTCCACTAGGGTCCATGTAACCATGAATGTCTTCATCAGAGGGTGTGCGTGTCGGCTCTGTGGACATCCGGGGACCGTGGTGACCTCGTAGCGCCCCTCGTGTCTGCAGCTGTCTGTGTACATGTCCGTGTATCCGAGGTGTTAGAAGTGTCATAGATTTTAAAGTACCTCCTACCCACTCATAGAACGAGCATCTGAAGAAAATTACAATAGTTTTATTGTTTTTCTCATTTATTGCATGATATAGTCTTTTATTTTACCATGACCATTAATGCTCCTTTGTTACGTGTTGGAAAAGGACACAAAACTAGGCTAACACACACACACATACACACTCAAAAATGATACAAATAAATAAAACAGTTATTGATACT
>NW_022281451.1:0-11082 GCF_004355925.1 Anarrhichthys ocellatus | reverse complement strand
AGCCATTCCTCATGCTGGGCATTAGGTTGGGGTAGATAGAGGTACTTGTGAGCCTGATACTGTGGTTTTGTTGCCGCGGTTATTACAAAGTAATTCTGGGTCTCACAGTAGAAGAATACGTTCCAGAAACACTTATCAAGTTTGGGGAGCTTGTTTAGTATACATTCCCTTGCCCACCTCCTGCTCATATTTCTACGATGACTGGATTCTCGTGGCTTGAATTTCGGTGGCGGCTGCCATTCCTTGGGCTCTGGAGTCGTAGGACTCACCTCTTCTTCTCCTGCGTGCTGCGTTGTATTTCCAGCGTAGCTTGTGGTGTTGTTCACCCAACTGGTCGTGCAGTTACCTAGTGGCCTCACTCTAGGTCGCCTGGGCCTACGTAGTGGTGGTGTAGCCTTGCAGGTGAGATTGTAGTGTCCCCAGAACTCCCCTTCTCCTGGCAAAATAGTTAAGCACGTATCATTGCGGTGGCTCGCTGCGTATATTACCTCGGGTTTCCAGTATCCCTCGGTCCCTCGCTCTGCCCATAGGACACATGCCCATGAACAGTACCAGCCTGGGACCCCGTACTCGGGGTAAATCCAATTACACTGTGCCCTTTTCTCTGCTCTTTCTTTCCGGATCAAGATAGTTATCTTCATTTCCTCTTCTTCAGTAGATATTTCATCCACCTTCCATGTTGAATTCTCTGTCAGTCGCTTGAATTCTCTGTCAGTCGCTGGATTTCACTAGTCCAATCTGCTTCTACGTCTGTGTCGTTGATTCCACCCGTTTACATCCAAGTAGTGATCCACGCGATGATAGTAGCAGTCAGATTCGGGGCTGTCTCTCCCCCTTCTTGCAATCCCTTTAGACCTTCCAGGTCCAACCGGGTGAAGTTGCTCCCCCATCCAGCGAATTTGGAGAGAACAATTGTTGCAGGTTCCACCGTCCAGCATGTCTGGTCGAACCTCTTTGTAGTAGCGTAGGACACCCTTACATGAGTTAGGTCCCATGGGTCACTAACATAGTGGCACAGTATGGCTAAGACAACCGCTAGTCCCGCCAATACTGCTACCAATTTAGCCATTACGCAAAAACATATCCTTTTTCCGTTCCGTGGTCGTTTACTTGATTGTTGCAGTCGCTTTCCGCGGCTTACTGATTTGTTGGGTTTCAATCTTGCGGGTCGCCTAGTTCCTTGAACTCCCCCAAGCAGGCTAGGGAGATCCATGGAGTAGGTGTCGCCTGGGTGGAGATCTGCGGTTGCAGGTCCGTTGTCGGTTCGTGATGGCTGGAGCTGAAGTACGGAGGCGAGTCCGGGTCAGTCTGAACAACCCTTCCTCTCAGGAGTCGATGATATAGCACTGAGGGGTGGTGTCCTATTCTTTCGTCCAGCCCTCTCCACACCCATCGATAGTAGGTGACGACCAGCGACTGTGGCTGTGGGAGTGGCCCGATGCAGTCTCCATCGTCATCCGCACGCCAAGTCAGCCGTCTGTACCCCTCCTTTTGTTCCGGTGAAATATAGTTTCTGACTTGGGCGAGTTCTGCGAATAGGGGCTCTCCTTCTTCCGTCTGGAGCTCCGTTACTTTTGCCCACAGGTCGGAGTGATTTTGCTGGAGGTGCATCCAATTCCTGACCTTGGTGTATGGCATATTCATCATCCATAGGTCTGGGCTAGGATTTAGCGGGCCTGGACTAGGCAGGCAGTAATGGACAGTGTGTAACCTCAGGTCGTGATTCTCAATGACACAACGCCTTTTGTTTTTAACGTGCAGAGCCGTTCGGCGCCGCATAATTGGGCTGTTTGTCCAAATCACCTCCTCACCCAGCCAAATCTTGACATATTCATCTTGCAAATGGTCAGCGTAGTTGGGTCCCCACCTTAATTTCAGGTGTTTCCCTTTCACCGTTAGGTGAGTGGTGTTCAAGATCCAGGGAGACGAGGCAGGACAACAGGGGACCGGCTGCATCAACCATGGGCAAGTCAGCATGACTAAAATTCTATCGTACTGGAGTATTTGCATGACTCCTTCTCTTTGCCACCCCTCCGGGGTGATCGTAAAGATCTTACTTTTTTCTTTTGCCCTGGCCCCTGTGTGGCCAAAAGCATCCAGGTTGGTGACTTGATAATGGAGATTCGTGCCTCGGGCTCCGTCTTCTCTTGGCACCCCGGCTAGTTCCTGTATCTGGGCAGTATTATCACAGAAAACTTCCTCTATCAACCGGTTCCAGGAAGTAAGCTCCCAGGGCCCCATCCAGCCGTGGGTCATCGCCATGCCTCGTCTGCAATCTGGCAAACCAGCTGCCATCGAGCTATACCCTGGTCCATCAGGGTCGCGATAAACTCTGAAGGCAGAAGGAACCTGCACTGCGGCCAGTGGTGGGTAGGTGACCTCTGCCTGGGCTGGGCTGTATGGCCAATTCCTCCATACTGACTCTCTCCAAGTTCCCCTTGGTCCAGCCCTCCGGCCCCCACTAGCGTCCAGTGGTTCTTCGTCCAATTGGTCCAGAGGTGGTGCAGAGGGTACCCCGGGCTCGTCACAAACTGGTTCAAGAAAAGTCTCAGGAGCCCGAGAGTCCCATGAGGCTGGTGCCAGGGTCTGCAGGGGCTCAATGAACTTTCTCACCTGCCATCCTTCTGCCATACCAGCCTGCACCATTTTCCCGTTTCTTTGGAGAAGGGCACATGATCCACAGAGGTGCAGCCGCTCCCCGTCCCACTGGCAGAAGCAGTCCCTAAAGTTTGGCCTCTCCCCTCGTAGGTCCCACTGGGTGATGATGGTTAACCTGGGCAACGTTTCCACTCGGCACATGCCGCAAACGTAGGCATCCATAACCTTCACCGGCTTATGGTGCATACCGTGGTGCTTCTTCTCCCGGTAACCCGAACCGGTTTCCGGTTCCCGGGTCCCTCCCATTGAACAAGCAGGGTGGTCGGCATCATGCAGACCACGCAGTCGTTTTTTAATTCTCTCCATTGTATCACCTCTTTTTATCCGGAGAGAAATTCTCTCTTCACATACTCCAACTTCTTCAGGGCTCTGCCTGCCCAGATCCCCGTAGTACTCCTTCTCACGGTAACCACCCCTTTGACAGTGGCCACTCTGACGTAGGGTGGTAAACCTTGTATGTTAGTGGCCATGCTTGAGTTCCTAGTTTTCTCCTAGTGTGGAACTGGCTTCAGCTGCTCCACTCCCTGGATTCCTTTCTTCTTGAGTTGAACAGTGTTGCTGTCCAAAATCTTCACCACTATGTCGGATTTGTCGTACTTGGCTTTGACTGCAGAGGCCGGTGCACCGACCTGAGCCTTGATCCAGACTCGCTGTCCTACTCGAAGTGGGACTTTCTGCTCGAGCTTGGGTTCCTTATCCTCCAAGCCCCGCCCTACTTCCTGTGATGTGAAGGGGCGGTGCATCAGTTCCTCCGCTGGGGAGGGCCTGTCACTTCGGTAGCGGTCGTTCAAGGCCCTGGCAATGTACAGGGTCTTAGTGCTCCATTCTCTGGAGTTGGCATTTTTCCCAATCCAACTTTTCACCAAACCAATGGTCCTTTCCACCACCCCGTTGGCTTGGGGAGTGTATGGGGGGGAGAAAATCCTCATTACCCCATTCTGTTGGCACCATTGGTCCACCTTGGCGTTGCGAAAATGTGTGCCATTGTCAGTTCTGAGCTCCTTAGGCACGCCTAAGTAGCCACAGACTTGGTCCAGCATGCTAACAACGCTGTTGCCGTTAGCCTTTCTCACCGCTTTTGTGGTCACGTATCCTGACATCGAGTCCACAAGCACCAACAGGTACTTTTCTCCGTTCTTCCCCGATACCCCTAGGGGTCCTGCCACATCCATGCATACTGAACCCCAGGGAACGGTACTTTTAATGGTGAGTCCTCCCACCCTTTGTCCTCTCCTTCCTGCGTTGTATCGACCACACAACTCAGTCTTTTAGGATTCGTCGGACCTCTCTTTCAGGAATCCAGAGTCGCTGCTTTTCCAGTTCCCTTCGCGTCGGAACGATGCCTGCATGTCCTAGTGCTCCATGCACCGCCTGCACCACTTCCTTCACGTTCTCTTCTGGGACTACCCTTCCTTTGGGCAATTCTTTCCACTTCTCGATCCCAACAAAGACAACTTGTCTCATCTGGACGAAACGGTCCACTTCTTCGTTTCCTTGCCAGTGAGTTCCTGCTCGTATGTGGGCCCTCTGGTGTACCACTTCGAGCTCCATGGTTAGCCTTAATTCGGCTATTTTCCTCCATAGGTCTTCGTGAGCCACTTTTTTGCTTTTAGCGCTCTCGAAACCATTTTCTTCCCATATGGACAGGTCTTCGTTAGGGCCTGAGCACAGTAATAACTGTCTGTTATTACTCTGGCTCTTTTCACCCTTCTCTCTAATTCGAGCAGGCCTTCCAGTATCGCTGTTACCTCCCCGGTCTGAGCACTACCGGGGACTTGGCCTCGTTGTCTTGAGCGTTCCTTCTCTTTCTGCTTGAGAATGAACCCCCAGTAGGCCTTGTCGTCTTGTCCTTTCCTCGACCCGTCGGTGTACAGGGTCCACTCCAACGGCTCAGGTGGTGTGTCGTCTGGTTGCGTCTTTTTCTTGCTTGCGGGCTGTGCAGGGCCGATCTCGAGGTCCGGGTCCAGCAGGATGTCTTCCCAACGACCCCATCTGGCGTTCGTTGCTTTTGTGCTTTCTACCGTGGCCTTGCGCAGGAATCGATGGACCTGGCTCTGGGTGAGGACCCTGATGCCCTGCCCTTGGGCTAGATCTTTCAGGGTACTCCAATACCTTGCCAGGACTGCCAACTCCTTTTCTTCTGCAGGGTATTTCTTTTCTACGGATGACAGGGTATAGCTCCACAACGTCACTATCCCCGCACCCTCGTTGCTCACTTTTATCACTGCATCATCCTCGTTGCAACTGACCTCTGCCACCAGCTTCGTTGTCAGACTTCGTGGCTCCAGCCTCAAAGCTCCTTTGATGGCTGTCCTCAGGTTTTCCAAGTTCGTTTGATCCGTCGCTGTCCATTCCCACTTCTGGTAGGTCTCCTCAGGATCTCCTTTTCTCAACTTGGCATAAAGTGGTCTGGCGTACTTCTGGTAGCTCGGGACATGGTCCCTAACATAGTTGCAGAGTCCCAGCACCTTCTGTAGTTCGTTCAGCGAGGTAGGTGTGTCGATCTGCTCCACTTTTCCCCGAAATCCGTCTGAGAGTCCCAGGTCAGTAGAGACCTGGAACCCCAGGTAGTTCACTTGGAATTGTCCAAATTGGCCTTTCTTCAGATTTAGTTTCAATCCTGCCGCCGTAAGCCGTTCAACCACTTTTCTCAATTTCGCCAGATGTTCTTCTTCTGTGTCATCTGCAATGAATACATCATCGATGTATATGGTTGCTTCCAGACCGTCCAGTATGTCCATTACGGCTGACTGGAAAACATTTGGAGAGTTTTGGTAGCCTTGTGGCAGCCTTTCCCAGACGTACGATTTACCTTTGTGGGTGAACGCCGTCTTTCCTTGGGAGGCTTTGGCAAGCCTCAGTGAGAAAAATCCGTTTGCCAGGTCTATGCAGGATTTGTACTTTTTCAGTCTCAGAGTTTTCAGCGTCCCTTGGGGGTTGATCAGGCTGGCTCGGTTGGCGACAGTTCTGCGGTTGAGGGCCTTGAAGTTGATGACCGGTCTCCATCTTCCCCCCGATGATTCAGGCTTCTTAACTGCCTGTATTGGGCTGTTGGTGATGGGATATGGCTCCTCTCGCACTACCCCCAAGTCGCTCAGTTCCGTGACGATCAGGTCCATTTCTGCAATTGCACCAGGGTTCAGTGGATACTGGCGAACGGGCGGGTGTACACCTCCTTCTATGCTGTGGGTATACTTCACCACCAGGTCCCCACAGTCCTTTTTGAACCGGGCCACTCCAGCCTTTGATAGGATGTCTTTTAGCGTTTCTTTTCCCTCCGGGGATAAGTCGCTTTCTTCTATCTTTTGCTTGCTTACCGCTGGAATGTCCACTGGTTTGTACCATTGCCTTGTTGCTGATCCCAGGTGGATCAATCTTGCCCCCAGGGTCTTTAGTCGTTTTCTCACCGAAACTCTGATTCCTGGGCTTCCATGCAGCCCTTTTAAGTCCTTTATCGTAATTAAATTGTAGGGTCCTAGAGCCCACACAATTCCTTTCCAGATCCCAAAAGGGACTTTTTTGATGGTTCCATCTGCTAGTTGAACCATCAGGTGTCCTTCTGTTTTAAGGCTTTTGCGGGTCATCGACACTTCAGCTCCGGAGTCTATCTGGTAGGGGATTCCATCCACGTTGGTATAGATGTCATCTCCAACCCAGTAAGCATGCTCCACTGTGACCCGCGCCTGCTCAGCCATTACTTTCTTGGCCCTTCGCTCCCTGCATCCATGCGGGAGACACGAAGGGCCTGTTTTTGCTCTGTTGTCAACTTGTTGTAATCCTCAGAGGAGAGATAGCCGGCCCCACCTTTGTTGGCTGGTGGGAGCCTCGGCCCCTGCCTTTGTGGTTGTGGCTGGGCTTTCGGGAAACCGCCTTGTCCTTGGAACCCTTGTTGCCTTTGGAAGCCTTGCGGGGCCCTTTGGAATCCTCCTGGCTGTCTCCTTGGTGTCTGTGAAGGGCCTGGCCCCTCGGGTGGCCTCGCGTTGTCATACGAGGGCCTAGGAGCCGCCGGCTTCGGTTGGCTTCCTTTCTCTCTTTTTTCGTCAAAGTGTTTCTTCTTCAAATCCCATTTTCTTACAGTTTCTTGGATTTGTTCTGTAGTACTCTTTTTGATGTTCAGGGTCACAAAATCGATGTCATTCATGAGACCCTTTGTCAGCTTCCTAAGGGCTTGCACACTTCTTTCTGGTGGGATCGCCTGTCGCAAGGCGTACCACGCCTGGGTGAGAGTCTGCCCTTTGTCCAAGCTTTTCCTCGCTTTCTCGATCTGTGACTCTTCGTCCTCACAATCCTCCAGCACCAATCTTCGGTAATGCTGTTCCGCAGTTTCTTCGGGTCCCATGGGTTGGTACGTGACATGGGCCAACCACAGTCTCTTCGCTTCATCATTTGTGGAGCTGGACTTCACCATGAGCCACTTCTGCGTCAAGTATTCTTGTACCGACTCCTTCGGGTCTTTGTTCGCCACCATAGCCTTTATCTTTTTGAAATCGTTAAAGCTCTGGGTGGAGGCTTGCATCTCTGTTAACCCGACGCTTCCTTCTGTTGTGGTAAGGTTGTTGCTCCGTTTTGAGCCCGCTCCCGGCTGCTCTTCTTCGCTGTCCGAGATGTCTTGTTGCCGCGCCTTTTCTTCTTCCTGGGCCAACTTGAAGGCTGCTTTCTTCAACCGTCGTAGCATAACATCATACACTACTGCCAGGAAGCCCGTGCGGAAATTACTTGTCAGCTTTGTGCAGGCTGCGAGGGAGCCGTAGGTTGGAGTCATCAGAAAATTTGCCCATTCTCCTTTTGTGGCGTAGACCATTACCCCCTTCAGTCCCTCGAGGTCGTGCGTCCACATTTCCGGAACATCGTAGCCTGTTTGACCAACTTCTGGAGCATAGGCCTGTCTCCCGTCCTTGGTGGTCATGGGCCCATATCGGTCATCTCTGGCCAGGCCCCGTGAAGCCGAGTACACCGACAGAAGGGGCAGTGGGTTTTTTGGGCCTCTTCTGCTCCCTTGCTTCAGATCTTTCACCCCTCCGGGCGCCTCGTATTCGATCGAGGTCAGGCTTGGCACCGTCTCTTCTTCATCTGACTCGTCTGAGTCGTTGGCTGCGGAATCTGACTCGCTTTCTTCCTCTGGTGGTGGTGTGAGTGGGTCGCTTCGGGTGTCCTCACCGGTGTTCTGAGACTTGCCCCACTTTGGCCCTGGCTCATGAACCTTATGGACCCTTCTCCGTTACTTTTGTATTTCATTCTCTGCAGACCTAAGGACTCTGCTGGGCTCGTGCCTGCGTTTTCTGATCGTCTTAGCACAGGAGTCTCTACCTCGGTTTGCACTGCTACCCCTCGTGAGTTGGCGGTTGGTGTTTCTTTCTTCTTCGAGGGTTTCTCCTGGCTCGTGCTGGTCCGTGGTGATCTCATCTCTCGGCTCGATGGTCCAGGTGTCAACTCTAGATAACTCCCCCCTTCATCCACTTCCTTTCGTGGGTCTGGTTTTGAGGGAAGTCGGGGTCGCACTGCCCTTGCAATAGGGGCTTCTTCGTCTTCGTATTTGGGCTTTCCTGCCCTCCAGTTGTTGGGTCCTTCAGTCATCAGGAGGGGTCTCAGTATTTTCTCTTTCCTTTCCTGGTATTGCGCTACCGAGGTGACGATGACCAACTCTTGGATATGACTCCAGCTGTGTCCGACTTTCATCAGTTGGTTCATAACTCTCATGGCCGCATCTTCGGCCACTTCCCATGACAGGCCGCCGGACCTTGTACCGTCGATGCAAATGACAACCCTTTTGTAGGTCAACTCACTGGCTCGGTCCACTCCTTCTGCCAGTGCTTCCTCTAGGTCATCCCGGTAGGTGTCCAGGTTGTTTCCCCCCTGGTACCCTTCAATTGGTACATGCAGTATGGCGAAGTAGGTTGATTCACCCCCACTTGTAACCACTACTGATGTTTTCTTTTTCCGATAGCTGTTGAGCCTTTCTTCAACCTCTTTTTTGTACAGAGCTCCTCCGTGGCGCATCAGTGCTTTTCTGAACCGGCTGAGATGAGGTTTCAGATTGGAGTTAGTCAAGACTACCAATCCATGGCCCTCTAGGTCCCAGGGTTCCCCGAAATGATTGTAGGCTGTTATCCCGGTCTGATTGGCATACTTCTTGGTGCCTTCGGGCATTTTCTTTAGCGGCGGGAGGAGATCGTCCTGTCGCGGAACATTAGGGTGTTTCTTTTTCCTCGTCTCTTTCTTGTGCTGCTCCGGCTCTTGGTTGTCCACGCCCTCCAGTGTCTTTCGCACTAGAGTGGGGATCCCTAGAATAAAGGCCGATGAGTGTGCGAGTTGTTTTCCGCTTCTGCTCAACAGCGAGTCTTCCTCATCCGATTCATCCGCTTTTCCTTCTTTTGAATCGTCAGACCCACTTTCGGACGAGGCCTCCGCTGGGGTCTCGGTCCCCCCGTGGCTGAAGGTTTCGTCTTCTGGTTCGGCATAACAGTCCTTGCTTTGTACATAGCGAGCTATGTCATCTCGCTCTTTTTGGTTTTCTTTGTAGCGAGGTGTAGCCTTTACTGATGGTTTTATAATGACTTCACCCGCTCCTATTTCTGCTGCCAGCATTTTTGCTATGGCATCGAAATCTGGTGAGGGGCTTATCACGGTGACGATTCTACCCGTGAGGGTTTGAAGCACCAATAGCCACCAGGCCAGCCATTCTCCCACTTCTTTCTTGGTTTTCGGCCTTTTCGGCCGATCTGGACACCGTACCACCGCTACAGCCATTCCTGACAGGAGTTGGGGAGCCATATAACCCCCTTTATCTGTGCACAGTTGGTCTACGTTTTCCCCAACTGTCGCCATGTCCTCCTCTGGATGTAGCTCGATTAGGTGTTGCTGGACGGAGGTGTCCCAGGTGGCCCATCCTCTGCCGTGCAGGATGACCTGGTGTCGCAGGCAGCTCTTGCCTTTATCTTTGTCCGGTGTTGTTTCGAGTCGCCTTCCTCCCAAAGCCCCTCGTCGGCCGTTGAGTAGGGATGGGTTCCGGCTCTGGCCCCTCTGCAGTGTCGGATGAGTCTGGTCGATGCTCCTCCGATGTCGCCAGGTCGGCGGTTCGATCCTTGGCTGCTACGTGTCCTATGCCGAAGTGTCCCTGAGCAAGACACTGCTCTCCGGGTGCTTCTCAGCAGCCTACTGCTCCCAATAAGCTAGGGATGGGTTAAATGCAGAGGACAAATTTCGTATATGTGTATATGACAGTAAACTTAAAACTTAACTTATATGCTAACACTAGTTAAAATATGCTAACATAGTCTGCTAATGTTAGCTCCGCAGGTTTTCAGGTAGAAAAGTGATTTAGAAAGAGGAAAGCTGAGAGTTGTCAGTTCAGAGCTGGCTTTACTATGCTATGATTGGCCAGTCTGCGTTTGAGGGGCGGGATTTAATGACTCAGTGTGTCTCAGTTTCAGAAGAAAAAGACCTTTAGTATAGTTGTGGACACAATGCATTAGCTGATTTTGTCAGCCACGTGCTGCGCTGTGCTGTGTGCGTTCAACTGTATCAGCCAGGTTTCAAGTGTGTTGTTCAAAAAACACACGCATACAATTTTTGGAAATAAGACAGTATTGCAGTGAAGAATGTACAGAGCAAAGGCAGATTTACATCCGTCTGGTTTTACCCATTTGTTTTCTTCAGTGTTTTTGTTTCACAGTAAGATGTAACATGTTTTTGATATTTCATACCTGTTTCCTGTGATTGACAGGTGCTCTAAAAGATCTGGGATTTTTCCCTCACATAAAGATATTGAACAGACATATTCTGAACCAAGCACATCATCACTTACTCTTCCTCTCAAATACACAGGAAGGACATACTTCCTCAAGACACACACTTCTCCGTCTCCTCTAAATGGGTGACTTAGCTTATTTGGCCACTGAGCAGATGCAATCTAAAATCCAGCCTCAAATATTGGCCTCCAACTCCTCGATCTTCTCCTCTGGCTTACCTGAAGCCATCTGTGGAGAGGCTGCAGAAGACAAATATGAGACTCTTGCTTGCAGCGTGCCATCTCTTTCATCTCTTTGTTTTGCAGTATATTAATTGCACACCGTATGCTCACATACCCTCTGTGATATAAATTCTCTCTTTTCCCAAATCTCAAATCTCTTCCCCATTTCTTAACAATTTAATTAAGTTTTAACAGCTCCCAATGAGAGCAGGAGAGTTTTGCAACAGTATGAATGCTGAGACTTGAGTGTGTATCCTGCTAATGGCGTCACGTTTGATGTGGATATGTCTGTAGGTGAAATACTGCCATCGGCGATCACATGAGAAACAGAATCTTCATTTCTGACCTTGAGAGATTTTCTTTCTACGTCTTGTTAGGACATTAGCATTAGCATTGACATAAAGGTTATCCTTTAGTTTGAAGAGCTTGGTTGTCTTGGTTGTCTTTTTTGAAAA
>NW_022281450.1:0-11086 GCF_004355925.1 Anarrhichthys ocellatus | reverse complement strand
CAGAAGACATTCGGCAACATGTCCTCGAGGACGAAGTCAAGTCCAGCGTCAAGTGACTGTGACTCACCGTCACCAAACAGCCGGACGACTTTGGCCACATACGGGCTGTCTTCATCCTCTCCTTCTATGAGGATGTGTTGGCCGGTCTTAATGACAGTGCTCCTCGGGAGACCTTCCACGCTGATGGCCAAAGAGCTGAGATTTACAGATTCAGATTATTAATGCAAAGCTAATCAACAAAAAAAAAAATCATGATTCATTATTACAGATGAAGCTGCCCAGACATATGGAAAGTAGTTAAAATTAGCTCCACCTTTACCAGCTCCACCAACATTAAATCAATGAACACATTAAGCATCAATAAATATGAACCAATAATATAATATGTAGTATTCTAAAATGGGCCATTCTGCATTATGAGTACTTTATGTACCATAATGTATCTTTTGATGATAATACTTTGGTGATTTTATTGATGCTTAATTATGAATGCAGGACTTTTACTTGTAGTGGTGTATTTCAACACTTTAGGACTACTACTTTGATTTAAGTAGAAGTGCAACTTTATATTTCTACTCTGCTACACCTGCCAGCTTTAGTTACTTTACAGATTACAGGTCATGATCCTCTTTCTGTTCAGTGAGAACCACGCATCTCTTGATATGTTGATAACGTGATAAACTATAGGATGACGTGCTCCTTTATGCGTTGAGAAAATGTAACTGCTCACTTCTTAAGCTAATAATAAACTATTTCAAAAGCCTCTTGGATCAGCTGGAAAATGCATCGTCACATCGCTGAAAACAGGGCTTCTGAGTTCCCTTTCTACAGATACGTGCACAGCGACGACTATTGTGATCTTATGCGTTTTGACTGGGGTAACATGTACTTGATGTACTGGAGGTATTTTTACTCATTTTTCTTATTTAACACACGATGCAGTTCTGTAGATTTTACTACACAACTGTATTTAAAGGAGTAACAGTTACAATTCCAAAAGACATCAACTTAGTACTCACCCATATTCATAGGTCTTTAACTTCCTGTTGAAACTTAAAGGCTTTCCACGCCACTCGTAGACTCGCCGGACTCTCAGTCTGGTGAAGTACTTCATCCTGTGTCCTCGTGGTCTGCTGCACGAGCTCAGATACAACAACACAAACAGTAATCAGGACAACACGAGGACTTGTCTTCGTCCGTGTATCTGCTTTAATTCGAACCCTGCATCGAAATAAAGGAAACGTTTACAGGGTCAAGTCTTCAGACGACACACAGCATCATTCAGAGGTTTCGCGCGAAAACTGCGTAATTTCCGTTTCTTCTTCTTCTCCTTCTTCTCTAGTTTTAATGGCGAGCTACAAAGAAACGTTAATGGTCCATGCTGCCCTCTAGTGGACTGGAGTGTATTACATCATGAGTTAATATTCTATAAAATATACAATAAATAATACGTACAGGTGGATAAAGTAAGAAATAAATAACTACAAATATATATGAAACTAGAATAAGTCTTACATTGTTATAATGCTATCGTTTTAATTATATATAGTGGTAGCAGTTCGTTCTACTCGTAGAAATAGCATGTGTTCTAGCTTTAAATTGTGGAGCTCTTTTTTCTATTTGGTTCAAATTAAATGTTCCCATCGGGCCTATTTAAAAATACTTTATCAAAGTTATTTTTTACAATCATATATTTTGTGTTATAGCAAGTACATTTGTAACAGTGTGATTTTATTTACCTTTTCCCTTCCTGCACATCCGTTTTTATTGTTGTTGGTTCGGTTTTAATAAATAGACCAGTCCGCTCAACATTCTTTATGCAGAGAAACAGCGACACCTGCAGGTCAATTCTGAGAATGACGCTCTCATTCTGAAAAAAACAATACAGGAAGTGTCTCTTAAACTGTTTCCGGTGTTGGATCGCAGGCTGTCGCTGTTCTGCCCATGCTAGCCGAGTAATTCATTCTTCATTCCGATGGCAAACAGAACTGTTAAAGATGCGAATAGCATACACGGGACCAACCCGCAGTATCTGGTGGAGAAAATCATCCGGACTCGAATCTACGAGTCTAAATACTGGAAGGAGGAGTGCTTCGGTCTGACCGGTGAGTATCATGTTAGCATGTTAGCCACGAGCTAACGTTAGCTTCCTCTCGGCTAATGACGTTAACCTGGCGGATTTTACTCCTCTGTTCTCTAATGAAAGCAATTTAATATATACGAGAAGTGTAGTGGGGTTTCTCTCTAACGTTTACGGAACCATATGTGTCACGTTCTGTTAAAAATAGCAAAAATATAAGTAGGCTAAAGCTAAGTATGTTAATTACCACAACCCGAAGTTTACTTTTGTAACTGTTTATTTTGTCGGACCAGGAGCTAAAAACCCTGAACACGTTCACTTTGAACATTGTGAGACAAACTAGAGCTGCTACTAACGATTCTTTAATTAGTGATTAAGCTGCTGATTTTATACCCTTAATGTATTTATTATGTAAACAAATAAAAGCGGTAAATCATCACATTGTAAAAGCTGTACCCAATATATCTTTGGTATTTTTATTTGTTTAGCGAAAAATAATTTTAATTGTCATATCGGTCCATCAGCTGGTTCTTTAAAACAGTTTTTGCTACGTACAGTTGGGAGTTATCGTTTGTTTTTTTACTAGATAATGTACTTTGATACTGTTTTGTACTTTATTTTCCTGTTCCGTGGAAGGGAAATCTTAATGTGACAACAAAATATATTAACACAAAAGTAAGCCCACATGTTTTTGTGTCCACAGTTAGTTTTTGTCCTCTTGTGTCTCACAATGACCGTTAATAAAGTGTGTGCATGTTGTGTGATTCACAGCTGAGCTGGTTGTTGACAAAGCTATGGAGTTGAAGTATGTCGGTGGAGTGTTTGGAGGAAACATAAAGCCCACTCCTTTCCTCTGCCTCACGCTGAAGATGCTGCAGATTCAACCTGAAAAAGACATCATTGTAGAGTTCATCAAAAATGAGGATTTCAAGTGAGTTTCAATCTATTTAGAGAATAACGTTAATACTGTCTCTGTAGTCCCTTCACCAAAAAAAAAAAAAACATAGGAAAGAATGTCGGCAGTTGAAAAATGGGATTTAATCAATCTCTCTCTTTGTTTTTTATTTTCTTTTTTAGATATGTTCGTTTACTTGGGGCGATGTACATGAGGTTAACTGGCACTGCAGTGGATTGCTACAAATATCTGGAGCCGCTGTACAACGATTACCGAAGAGTCAAGAGTCAGAACCGAAATGGGGGTGAGTTTTTGATTCATTTTGGACTGTGCCACAATGCACACCCTGGAATCAAATCAGTGGTTCGTGCAGTAACAGTCAGTGCTCTTTGTATTGCAGGTATAAATAAAACAACAAACAAGACAGTGTGGTTTCCACAGTGGAGCTCTTCCTTTATCTAACTACACAAGAGCCAAACATCCCACCAGACTTTTGGAATAAAACCCTTGATTGGCCCCCAGAACTGAAAAGTTTGCTCAAGATTTTATGAAGATGAAACATTCTCTCCAGTTCAGTGAGAGTTTCAATCATTTAGGTTCACCAATTGGGCCAAAATAAAATTCTAGGTAGTGTTTAGAGTATGAGAACAAACCCTGATTGTGTCGTGGATGTTTGATAAAATGTTTTCTCTTTTGTTTTAGAGTTTGAGTTGATGCACGTGGACGAGTTCATTGATGAGCTTCTTCATGCAGAAAGGATGTGTGACATCATTCTGCCCCGACTTCAGGTACGTTTACGCCTCATCTGTTCACACACACACACACACACACACACACACACACACAGCTCGATTCAAGTGCCCACACCACTGATGTGTGTGTGTGTCTTACAGAAAAGACACGTCCTCGAGGAGGCTGAGATGTTGGATCCACGTATCAGCGCTCTGGAGGAAGATCTGGATGAGGTGGAGAGCAGTGAAGAAGATGAGGAGGAAGAGAAGGTAATAATGTTTGTTTAAAAACTGGTTTACTGTGAAGTGAATAATAGTGATTAGCAATGTAAGATATGGTCATATACAGGTGACATTTTTTATTCTCAACATGGTTTAAAAACACATCTATTTGTTCTCATAGAAACCCTGAAACACATGTTGTCCCTTTTTATTAACAATATTATGTTTCAGTCCAGAAGCCTCTTCAGGTGAAAGACGTGTCGGTCTTTAATGCTCTCTGAAACACAATAACGTTGTGGTGTTTGTTACGCTGTGAACCTATCTTAACTTGTATTGTTTGCAGCCGGAGAGACTCCAGACCCCTGAGCCCCACAGACGGCGGGACGGTTACCGTGACAACGACCGGCCTCGACGCTCTCCGTCGCCTCGTTACAGACGCAGTCGCTCACCCAGACGGTTTGTGTTTTAATTATCCAAAACCCGTTCCACGGCTACACATGTTCCCTTTGTAAAGTGGTTATAAATCGTGGGTCCGGCTCTAAATCAAACCCTTTGGTGGTTTCTTTATGTTTCCAGGAGGAGCAGATCTCCAAAGAGGCGAAGGTATGTTGGCATTTACCTGAAATCCTTTAAATACAAACACATGTAGCTCACGCTCATTGGTGTTTTTTGTTCCGTGTACTTGCGTAGCCCGTCGCCCCGGAGAGACCGCCATCGCAGCAAGAGCCCCCGCCGACACCGCAGCCGGTCCAGAGACAGACGCCACCGCTCCAAATCTCCAGGTGAACACGACAAACCTCTCAGAAGTCTGTGTAAAGAACATAAGAATGTTTTGAGCTCTACCAGAATGTCTTTGAACACAAGCCACAGCAAGATGAGTCATGGTTGCACTATAATAAAAGTGAGATTGCAAATAATCTCCTGCAGCTCTTTGACGGTGTACTGCAGAGATCGACTCTGGGCCTCATCTCTTCCTCCATTCTCTT
This sequence comes from Anarrhichthys ocellatus, assembly GCF_004355925.1. Taxonomy (NCBI): domain Eukaryota; kingdom Metazoa; phylum Chordata; class Actinopteri; order Perciformes; family Anarhichadidae; genus Anarrhichthys; species Anarrhichthys ocellatus. The sequence goes on along the minus strand of NW_022281450.1, from coordinate 6,172 downwards.
ACCCCGTGGTAACATAATAAGTAGAATTGATATTTCTATGCAAATATATCTTTCCGTCAACCCGAGTGATATAAGTAGTCTGACTTCCCTAAAGACGTATATTTTTACAATGTTGATTTGCACCTACATGTAAAATCTCAATGGTTAATGCACTGATCCCCTGTCGTGCATCACATGACACACATCTGAAACCTCGCAGGTCGTCTTAGCTTTGCTGCTTCACTGTAACTTAAATACTGGATATTTTATTAGCTTGACTTGAGATCCAAACAATGGCCTCGGTTAAATTGATGTTGTTGATTTCATAGTTTTTAGTTTTTACTTAGTTAATTGTATGTGCACTAACCTGCAGCCTGCTGTGAACACAAATATTTGTTTTCTTTTTATTTCAATTCAATGTAACACAGATGTACTGATCGAGTCTGAGAAAAGCTTTTTTTTTTTAATGATGTGTAGAAGAGAAATTAACTTCTTACTGTATGTGATGGTTTGAAGATGGTTGTGTTACTTATTCTGTCACTATTGTGAACCAGGTCACCACAGAAGCCACAGACATCGCAGCCACTCAAAGTCCCCAGAGAGGTGAGTGATGCTACTGTTATTGTGACTACAATATGCAAATCTATTTGCATATGTTCGGCTGGGTCTCATTTGTTTGTAGGTTTATAAGGTAATGGCAAAGATTCAAGACCAGAGTTTCCAAAAAATTTGCAAAATTCTTATTTTCATTGAACAAAATATCCAAAGTTACTGAATGTTGTCTGGAAACAAGAAGCCCAACAATAACTTTGTCCATGAAAACCGTTTTATATCAGTACTTCTTGGTTCTTGATATGTGGTGTTACTGATACATTTTAGTCTGAACCAAAACAATGTCACCACAAAGTCTGTATAGTAGTTTTCTGAAGCTTTTTTTAAATATCACATCACATGATCCTCGTCTTATGTTCCTGTATATCTCCAGTGTTATTATGAACAACTGTTTGATTAATTCCATTCAACATCGTATTGTTTCTTCACAGGAGTTCAAAAAAGAGTCACAAGAAGAGTCGAAGAGGAAACGAGTGATCTCCCTTTCCTCTATTCTTACTTTACCTCTGAACTGTCAGAGAGCTTTGCGTCTAACTATTGTACGAAATGCGATGACCATTTTTTTATTTTTGTTTTACAAGTAATTTTCACTCTAGATGTTGGACCACTGACCTGTCTGTAAGATATGACAATGCAAAGCCCTCAGGTTTCAGCAGTGTGTATGTACAGTATCTAATCGACCCATCTGCAACCCCTCATTGTGTGGTTCCAACCCTTTGAGAGAGAAACAAATCCAATAGTATTCCCCTGTTTTCAGAAAGGTCTGGCCATTATCGATCACTTTTGGATCCGTGTAAATGTAGAAAATGTGTTTCTCTATGTTAAGACTGAGCTCCACACATTTGTCAGAAAATAAAGACCTTGATTCATTAGTTTTGTGTTTTTGGAAGTTGATTCCTGATGAAATTGATGGGATTTTATTTACAAGGAACTTTCAGGTAAAATAACATGCAAAAAACATTACAGCAGTTTTTTCAGTTTACATGCTGCACTGTAGTATAAGAATGCTAAATTGGTCTTAATGATACCATTAAACATCTCCAATAAGGTTGTCAATAATTAATGACTAAATAATTCATCTTAACAGGTTTAATGAACGATTCAGCCTTTCATACAAATTGTTCGTTTTTTAGATTGTCTTCCATTAACTGTACTATAGTGTAAAATCTTGAAGACACAATATAGTGTCATGCGCTGCCTGAGGAATCATAGAACATTGTGCAATGATAGTCAGATAGTGGTTGCTTTGCTTCTGGGATTTGGGCTCGAATTAGTTTTTCCCATTGGTTGAATACATTTGTTATGGGTTCAGTAACATCACCCAGCCAATAGGCTTTTGCACATTCAGATTGTGTGTACATTTGAAAATCCAATCCAGACCTATCAACATACACCCCTTCTGGTGAGCACCTAACTTTTGTTTTTAATTTACACAGTGCATCCCTCCCCAATAAATTGATTGGAGTTAGTCTTACTGGAGCTGTTATTGGAATCATTTGTGTAATTCCCGAGAATCCTACCGTCTTAACAAATTTACCTGACAAAGGGAGGTGTGTGGCGTATTCTGGACTCACACATGTGTAAGTAGCTCCAGTGTCGACCATCATCGGTGTTGGCCTGCCTTCTAATTGAACCTGTAGCATGGGTTCTTTATCAGCTCCTATGGTGATAATTGGATGCCGACCCTCCGCTTTAGGATTCTCTGGGCACCCCTAGTAACCATATTTTGGACCTGCCCATGGATTTACTGGGCCTCTACCCCCACGTTGCATGGACTGAGCCCCACGACCCCCCCCTCTCTCCACTCAGAGTCCGGCCGTGGTCTCGGACAATTGTCTCGGAAATGGCCTGTCTCTCCACACCCCCAGCACGCCCCCGGCAGGGGACGCCTGCGTTGCCTGTTCTGGAAAGAAGGTGGTTCTCTTTGACCTTCCCAGCAAGGGCGAGCAAACGGTGGTCTCATTGCCCCATTTCGTTGTTGTGCATTTAGCTGTTGTGAATAAACATTGACAACAGCGGGCAGGCTGCACGAATGATGGTTGTGCATCAGGTGCAGTTGGCATTGCATGGTTAGTAGTGTCGTTTACCATTGGAGCTTGGGTCTTTATTTTGTTTCTGTTTTGCAAGACACTGAGTTGCAGCTGTGCTAATTTTCGCTGAAGACTTCTCTCTTGCTCTTTCATTTTCTCCTCATCCTTCCTATATTTTTCTACAGCGTGCACCACATGATCGCGGAATTGTCGGTGAGGCATTGAAGTCAGTCCCACCACATCCTCCAGTCTGCTTTGCACTGGAGTTGTCAGGGCTTCAATACCTGCGTTCCTGAACAAAGTCATTAAGACATGGCTGCTCTCGGCCTCCTCCTCTGTCTCTTGTTTCCATATTTTCAGCTGTTTGTTAATATATGCAGCTGCATTCACAGTCTCTGCCAGAGGCTCCCCCTTTAATGATTTGGGATCTATTTTGGTAGGGTACTCCACCCTCAAGGCCGCCCATAACCCAGCCCTGTACGCATTGACCTTAGTCCCATCTGCCATAGGATCGGCCATCCAAGTATTTCTGCTATTGCGTAAAATATTTTCCATAGTGGACACTCCAAGCCCACACAGCCTTAATGTCTCCCAAGGCTAGCATTTTACCAACCGTTTCCTCCTCAAAAGCCTTGATCCACTTACCAGCCCCCTTATGAATGCCAGGTAGCCTGGAAATCAGTCCTGCAAGGTCGAGTGTTTGCCAAGGTATATAATGCCCCTGAGTTCCTATTATCAAGATAGGTTCACCCATGCAGTATCCTGTCTCGTGGGTGTATGTTCGGTCTGTATCTCAGATCATAAGCTTTGCCCTTTATTCCTCCCTTTTTGTGTGCCCCTGCTAGTCCTACTATCTCTCCTTCTGCCCCCCTTTTCTCACAAACCTCCCTGTGGCTCTTCTCCATTTGTTTCTCCAGCTGTTGGATCACGGTGTTTGCATGGTTGTGATATTCATCTACCTCTTCATCCATTTCATTAATTATGGTCCGAATTAACTCGTCTCTCTGTTCTCCCCCTCCATACTGTTCCGTATCCAGCCAGTAAGACTCTCCTCCTTCTTTCCCTGTGGTCTAGTTTTGTCCCGCATAACAATCTAATATTCGTGATGCCTTTGTTGCTTTTCCTTTTCTTCCAGTGCTGCAGAATTTTGGGGTTTGTTCTTCTATTTTTGAAGTGTGGTTCAAATCGAGTTTGAAACTGGAATAGGGGGCTGAATTGGGAGCAGAATAACAGTTCGGGCCACTGTGTGGGGGAGTGTGGTGCGTCATTAGAGGCACATTACTGTCTTTCACTTCAAAGTCTCCGTTAATGTTAACGGTTCCTACAATTGATGGATAACTTCCTGCAGCTGTTCATTTTGTCTACTTTTGCTTTTCTTTCTTTTACTTCAGCTAACCCATCTCTTACATTTGTCCTGTAGCGATGACTTATAATCGTAAACAATTTAATTGTTTCTAGTTCTAGTTCTCTTTTCTGCAGACGTTTTTTTATCTTTTGGTTTGTAATCCTTGATTCTTAGTTCCATATCCTCACACAAACCCACATCAAATGTGCCTTCTTTTGGCCAGGATGGATCTAGTCCTTTTTTGCATTTTGCCCATTTCTCTGAGAGTCTCTGGACATCCTTTGCATGCTCTGGGTTTTTGATCCCCACAATATCTACTGGTGTCACACTCATTTTCTTCATTTAAACTCACAAACTCGCAAAATTCCAAGTCAAAAGGCAAGGTTAATTCTGGTTTAAATGATTATGCTACTGATACATTTATACAGGTTACACTTGTGCTGTTTATTCCGACAAATAATTGGATTGCTTTTATTAACTTGAAATAGTATTGTACGATACTGTAGGATATTGAGGTTCTTCACTTCAGGTTATTTAGGAACATACTATGATCAATGTCTCTATGTATGATGGCTTTTACTCCTCATGTGCAGTTACAGGCTGCGTCACTCAACAATTTCTGGGCGTTCAGCCAACAATCACCACTAGGGAGCCAAACAGGAAAGTGGGGGGAAACCATGTTGGCCGGCAATTATGTTCTGGCAAAATGACGAGAAGAGACGTTGAATTGGAGTTGCAACCAAGCAGGAAGTGTTTTAATGAGCTCAAGGCAACATACAACAGATCCAAAGTATTAGTTATTGCGTTCTTACACTTATAGTCTAATTTCAGCCCCCTTATGTCACCTTCCACCAATCAAACCAGTTGGTTGAACCACAACCAAAGCACATCTTGCTCTCCAAATATGGTATGTTCTTTCTGTCCACGTTTGAATCAGATATCGGACAAATTTGACAGAACATTTGGTGTGCGTAGGGGAAGTGTTTATCGCACCCGCCCAGGTTTCCTGACGCAGTCGTTCTAGGAGCTACTGACGTTCTTATTTCAAGGAACTATCTGTTATAAAACCAACTGTGTTGATTTCAGCTTGGTTATATGATGATTTTCTTCAACACTAGTAGTAGTAATAGTAATGTTCTTACATAAACTTAAAATACAGTGCTAAGAGGGGAAAAACACAACAGGAATATAATAAACACAACATCTGATCAAAATCTATTGTAATAAACCATGTGATGTTGAATAATGCTAATGACATTTAGACATGTCCACAGTGGATGTTATTTAAAAGACCAGTGTTATTGAATGTCGTACAAATCGAGTACTACTTCCGACAAATATATAGGTTTTTGATATAATTTTTAAAGCTTTTGTGTTCCATTAACTACTAAAGTGTAAAAACTTGCAGACACTTGCCTGATAAAAGGATACAGCTCAATTAATAAGTATTCTCAGATTTGTTAGGCAATGCAATACATTTTTTTTTCCAGATTTAGGACCAGTGTTGTAAAGAAACCACTATGGCTCTTGCAGGTTTTCCAGAAACTCCTCTATTTCTCTCCACATTCGGTTCCTGCGTGTATTTTTAATCTTCTCCAGAGTTTTGATGCTGCTCCCACGATAGAAGGATTGATGCGGTATCTCTGCCGCCTTCATGTGATATTTTATTGACTTGTTGTGATCCTGTCGACGGAAGTTTAAATACTTTGCGTAGTTGTTGTAAAGCAGCTGTTTGTCTGCAGGTTCCAGATCAATTTTTAGCAGTTCCTGGTACATCTGCTCAGCTATAGCTATGTTGGACTCCGTGTATATAGTTGCAAGGTCTACTTTCGTCACAAATGAAGAATGAAGGTAACGAGAAATCACCTCCTCATGGAGACTGATTGCTCTCTCTACCGTGCTTTGCTTTGGGCGACTGTCCCCGGAAAGAATGATCTTCCATTTGAGAGTGAGTGCGGCACATCTCATCAGATAACGCACATCTGGATGTTGTTCCAGAGCCTCCTCTGCCAAATCAATGGCCTCATCAATAGATACATAGTTTCTGAAAACATTTAGTATTGCTTTCATACCATTGTAGCTGCTGACAGGATTTCTCAAAATCTTTCCGGCTAACTCACGTGCTTCATCCTCAACTTCTTCTCCATTCTTTGCACGTCGCTCAAGGTAGTAAACTGCGAGGCACAAGTTCTCTGGATCCTGTTCC
>NW_022281449.1:0-10000 GCF_004355925.1 Anarrhichthys ocellatus | reverse complement strand
CCGAGACCACCGAGACCATACAACGGGCTGAATGTTGGTTCATCAAAGCTCTCTCGCTCTCTAGAAGAACCTCCTTATGACGCTCTAAAGTAAAACTGTGAATTAAAACAGCAAAATGAACCAGTCACTGATGAGAATACATTTCCTCTCACACGTCTTGAATACCAGTGAAGCTGCTGTTGAACCACACCGACCCTCTCATGACTGACAGTCTGCTCTCATCAGCCGGGTCACAAACATTCTAACACCGAGCTGAAATGAACTGAGGTGAATCTAATGAGCCGAGACAGGAGACTGGCTTTGGTCCAAACGTTATCTGGTAACTGTGACGAGTACGGAGGACCAGAATAACCAGAGGGAGGCTTTGGTGGGGGAGGGGTTTGGGGGTACCTGTCAGCGTGTTTCCTCCTTTATACGGCAGGTTCTTCACAGCCTCGATCACGGCCTCTTTGGTGGTGTGAGCGTTGAGGTGCCACTCGATCCGGGGGTCTCCGCTGTACTGAGCCAGACCTGCACATGGTCATGTGGAGGAAACGTTATACCGCAGACAAATAGTCTTGTGGTTCCGTTTATGTTCTTGCAAACTTTGGTCTCTCAAGTACAGTTTAAAACAAAATATTCTGTGGACTAACAGAGTGTACGAGGTGCTTTAAAGAATCAAAGCATAGTTGTTCTTTTGAGCCGGAAATCTAAACCTCCTCACCGATCCTGGTCTTGTCAAACTCCACCGAGAAGGCCCTGACCAGGTTCTCCAGGAAGGTCCTGACCAGCCTGAAGTTGATGCGTCCGATGCTCCAGGAGCCGTCCACCAGGATGACGATGTCCGATATGGCCGGAGTCTTGCACATGAACTCGTCTTCAGCTAAAGAAGAAGAGACACAAACACAGACAATTTAACATCGTAGTTTTCCTTTCACTGGTGGTGAGTTTAAAGTCTGAACCAGATTATAAAAAAAGGATGTAAGAGGTTCACAGCCGCCTACAGCGCTCACATTACACGTCTGCAGTTGTAAAAGTAGAACACTTTGACGTGCAGCTCCGGTCCCAGAGAGTTACAAAGTGTTCCATTAATTCTAATTCAGTTCAACGCGGTTTAATTAAACCCTGGAGGAGCTAGGTGCTTCGCTTTAGCAGATGAATAATAACAGCCTCCCTGTGTTGTTTGTCCCGACAGTTTACCGGGTGATAAAACAGACCGGACTCTAATGAGGCAACGGCGGCTCATTTACTAAAGTCAGTCCGGCGAGCCAGAGCCCGGCCCAGATTAGAAAAAAAACTAAAATGTAAAATATATTCCTATCAGCCAATTATCTCTCTCACAGAGCTGCGGGATCCTCTGGGAGTTGTTTCTTTACACCCTATAATCAGAAGGAATAAAATACTGCCGACATGCAGTTGAGCAAGGCACTTAAACAGTGGAGGAGCAGCAAGCAGGAAACAATAAGATAACTGAAGGTGCAGGCTGATCCGTCACATTTTAATCCACTTTCAGGCGGTTTATTGAAGCGTAATTGTGCTTATTAATCACTTAAATGCTCGTCTTAAATTCTCTGTGATCCACAGTTCAGTCAAAGGACGAGTGAGTCTCTATGTGACGCCCCCTGGTCTCTCATTAGAAGGCATTATTCTTTCTTTTATATAAATGTTTTTATATAAACATAGATTAGTCCCAAGTGGTGAACTTTACATCAGCATTTATCATTTAAAACAGTAGATGACCCCAAAACATGGTGAGAAATGTCAACATTAACACCAACAGTGATGTTTTTCAGAGTAAAGTGACTTTATTTAGCTTAAAGCTCAGAAAACAAGTTTAATTCTGCAGTAGAAGTTTCAGTGTTGGAGATATCGGCCTTCTCTCCAGTATATTGGGACTATACGACACCCAGCTTGTGGTGCTCAAAGCGTTGAAACCCTCAACAGTAATGCCTCTTACCATGAATCATGACCCGGTTACTCCAGGTAACACACAGACCGTGGTGTGAGCAGCTTTTATGTAGGAACTATTTTCTTTCTACCGAATTACGCCCACCAACCGCATCACACGGCCTCGATATCTTCACTACATGGCAACTCCCACCAAAACAGTCTCGGTTGATAAGTAGCACTACAGGGAAGAGGAAAAATATGTTTTTGTGATTTAGGGTGAACTGTCCCTTTAAGTAGAGGTCATATTTTGCGTTTTCAGTGGAGCCTTTACAGCTGCATTTAAAAATGATGCTCAAAACCTTTGTGGAAGTGAAGTTAATGAGTCTTCTTTCAGAGACTTTGTCTTTCTCTGTTTAATTCAAGCAACTCAGTCACATGACTGCAGAACATCTCGTTTCATCTTCTCTCGTCCTGTCCTCGGACATAAACTGTCTCTCTGTACAGAGAGAAGTAAGACGGAAGGTTTCTGGTCACAAGGTCTGGAAGAACACGGACATATTTCCATTGCAGTCTTAAATATATATTATTTCAATTCAGACTCAAAGTCTCCTCATGTGTCCAATTAAGGTCGTGCTGCAAGGGACTTCCTGTCCTATGTCCTACAGACACATGTCGCTCTGAGGGAATGTGTTTCTGTGAATATTCTCGACTATAAAGCGCATGTTGTCAAATGTAACTGTGTGTGTGTGTCTGTCTCCTGTTATTATTGATCAATAACCACAATAATATTCAAACCCATCAGCTTATATTTCATGTTTAATGACACAACTTCCACGACACCATAACCACGTTCCTAAATGTAAGATTAGCGATTATTATCATTGTGTTGTATGTTATATTTGTGGCATAGTTTCCTGTGATCGGTCACACGCTTGATGTTCTAGAGACAGAAGTAAAGAGGGAGCAGAGCTGACAGAGAGAGGATTCTGAACGAGCCAGAAGCCGACAGCAGATCCTCACGTGTGAAGACTTCTTTATTCTCTTCTTCTTCTAAATGAAGGGAGGCGGTGTCGTGTGAGAGCCCGACACGCCCAACAACCCTTCTTGAATATATAAAGCTCAAGAAAACACACACAAACACTTTAGCCATGAAGCCTCGGTGATTATAAAAACTAAAAGGTTTCACTTTGGGTTAAGAGGGAACAGTGAGCCGCTGGTTTTGGGCTTCGGTGTAAACTCGACGCCCACTCTGCTCGGTGCTGCCGACACGTGAGACCGACACCGTTCATCTGAGCCCCGCCGGGCTCACGACTCCTTAATCCTCCAGATGTATCAGAGAATGTTTCATTCAGGTAGCAGCACGTTCACCGTCTCGTGAGGAGGCGAGGGTTTGTGGTGTGTGTGTGTGTGTGTGTGTGTCAGCGGCGAGCGAGGAATTCATCAGCCGTCATTTCATTCATCGTTGACAGGAAGTGAGAAGTGTATCGCTGCATACAAGTCTCTACAGTGTCGGAATTTACACCTCCTCCCTCGGTCTACCGGAGGAGGCTCCGTGCTGCTATCCAACACTCACCATTACTCCACCGCTCGGGAGGAATGAGCCCGGAGCACGCTGTTGATTTTATCTATATATACATATTATTATATTTCACTTCATTTATTGTTTGTGTCTTTAGCCGTTATGTTATGCAACATGCTTTTTGAAGGTAACAGTGTGTAAACTATATAAACTGAAAATAAAATGACTAAAATAAAGAAATATTGAAGCTAATTCTTGAGTTGTTGCTGCAAGTCGCCGTCAGCCAAACAAACAAAAACTCTGCTAGAAGCTACATTCTGCTCGCCACTTCCTCATTTTGAAATTTGAGCGGCTGTAGAAATTCAACGTGAACTCTCAGAAACACATGAAATGACAGCGACCTCTTAAGAGAGCGTTACACTATAATGTTCAGACAATAAAACCACGTAGTGAGGGCGAGAGAAACATCATGGTGGGGCTTAAGATAGGTGTTAACGAAGTAAAATAAGTAAACACATCACAAACGTAACTTCACAAAAACTAAACAACCCTTTGAGACACGAACTCCGGTCTCCAGGGTGAAGGTCCTGATGTTTGTTTGACTACTGCATCAGTAGCTCTGAGCATTGCACACTCACATGGAGATATGATTCAACAAAGGATCCTAACTGACTTTCCATTGGCACAGTCGGAACACTAACACATTACTTCCATCCGCCCATAATGTGAAAGAAGATTGTGCTCATTTTAACGAGATGGGGCTGCTCATATTTCAAAACCACCTCTCGATGTGGATTCCAGTTATTGTGTTTTCTTGCTGTTCATAGACACAGTACCGGGACGATCTCCTCCACCTGATTTGGTGCACTGTTACATGTTAAGTGTGCACTAATTAAATGTCTGCAGGTTGTCAATTAATCTGTATTCACGTCATTATTTAAAAAATGCTGTGAGTGAACCGGGAGATGCAGAAGAGGAACCCTGAGGAGGAATAGTTTAAACGGGTTTAAGGGTATAAAGGAGGGATATTCCTCAGTCAATACAAGAAGTGATGCTGAAGGGCAAAACATCGGTTTAGAGAATGAAGTGAAAGAGGACCAGCCTCTCTTTAATAGCACGTCTGGGACAATACTCGCACCTGGACAGATGGCCAAAACGGGAAAAAGGACAGAGAAGAAGAAGTGATGGAAAAAAAGAATCTGTGACGGATGCATAACAAAGAGTGCAACGACACAAGAGAGTCTGCTGTGAACATAAACGTTGAGTTTCTTTCTGCTCCACTTCCTAATCTTCCTCCTGGCATTTGATTTCTTATTGTCCCGTTTCCATTGTTTTTATACCATCACCGCTCTCTTTTAGTACGCATTCATGCCGTAGTTGCAAAGTGTCTCTATTTTCACTTAACAGCTACATAGTAATTAAACAAGAGCGAAGAAAAGAATACGAGATAAATGTGAACGGGATGATGAGAAAGTAACAGAAATGCTGAAAAGGAATGATAAAAAAAATATATAAAAGAGAGAGATGAGTGCTCAGTACAGGGGCGAGGAAGAGCAACGGGTGAGGAAGATTCTTCTTAAAAAGAAGTGATGCATCTGATATCTGGTTGATGTGTAATAAACAGAAGAAGAAGAAGAAGAGAGTGACCTACAAAAGGGACCAGCAGACAATCTAAAGACAAAGTCATTTATAATACGTGTAGTGCTGAAATTCAACGGCGATAAGCATCAGCAATTTAAAGAGAAAAAGAGGGAACATCTGGGGCAGCGGGCGGAGATTAAAGTAAAGAGGAAACGGACAAATCCACTTTGTTAAAGCGACTCAAACAAACAGAAGAGGTCTAAATAAATCCCCTCATGAGAATCAAGAATTCATTTTCTACGTGTATCATCGGGCAGTTTACAGTTTTTCCAAGAATTCCTGTTGATCTTCTGTGTTTGGAACGGAGCTTTTACAATCACATGGGGAATGTGTGCAGACTACAGACTCATTCATATACAATGCAACAAGAATACTTGTGAGGCATACAAGTTAGGGCTTAAGCGACGTGTTTGAAATGTCGTATGTAACGTCGTATGAAAATAAATCTTTCATAACAGCAAAGGCTAAACAGCTCGGATGCCCTCGTGTTGAAAGCAGCCGTGTCGTGTTTCTGTGATCTGAAACGTCCCGACGTGGATCGATGTTCAAAGCTGTGACGAACTACGACAAGAGGAGTGAAGACTCTCAGCCGTGACCGACCAACAGCACCACAACACTTCACCCGTCTACCTCGGCCTTTACTAAATTGGTCCAAATTGGTCCAAATTGCTGGCTGGAGGGGACGGCCTCTTGAACAGGAGGTTTGAGATGTGGAGGGAGGACGACCGGGGAAGGAAGAGAAAGAGAGAGAGAACGGGGGGGAGGCAACAGAAACAGGTCTGTTGACAGATCGGTCAGCTATTAGCAGAGAGGGTCCCTCTGGCACAGTGCTTCTCCAGGGGTCGAAAAGTCACCATGGAGCAGGTCTGAGGCGGATCCCCCGGACAGCGAGGGGTCAAGACCATCAAACAGAACGTGACCCAAGTGGGTCGAGTGTAAACAATATTATAATGAGTCCTTTCTGCGGAGTGACATTCTCATACATATTCACGGCCTCAAGCGGGGCCCACAGGTTGATACCGGCTGTGCAAGGCACTACCTCTCTCAGGGTTATGGGTTCAACTGCCTCCTTTGGTCAACAGATGAAGGAAAGTTCTGAGACTTAAAGTAACTACAAAGAACTTTCATGTTGTGCTGATTCTGTCGCCCCCTGTGGACTAAAGTGGTAGTGTCTCTGAGCACCAGACTCCCTTTAGAAAACCTCTCATGTTACTGCAGCAGGGTCTGACAGTCTGCTCCTCTCAGTCCTGGTTCTGGTTCTCCCGTTGCCGTCACCGATGACGAGCGTTAACAATAACTCTATAGAAATAGACCATCTTCTCTCTGATGGTCTCGTTTACTGATGGAGGTCTGATGGAGGATCAGGACTAAACGGAGACTGGTTCAGAAGCAGTTAAAGGTCCACAGGAAATCCTCCATCGTGTTTGCTTGCAATTAACTTTCTCATCGTCAGAGTTTCACTTATTTACCTGAACAAAATCTAAAGTTCTGTATTGTTTATAAGCTCTTAATTGCTGAAGTGTGTGTTCACATGATAATCTACATACAGCTGTGAACCAGTCTATTGATGTAAACTGGCCAGTTGATGGTTATCTACTTCTCTGTTTCTGTCTTTTTGTTCTAAGCTCCACTTTTTAAATTTGCAAACAGCTGAAGTTGGGATGAACACAACCAAACAATTTACTTTCCAATCAATTGAAGGTTTCAAAGACAGATCGTCTCGTTCTAAAGGGAGGGCGGGGCTACGCTGACAGAACAATACCTTTGGTGTTAAAGGTGAGCTCTGCCACCTCAGGGCTCCGAGTGTGACGGATTTATCTAACTTATACACGGCAGGAGGTCAAAAGTTCAGCCGCCTCCGATTCCACCGCTACCTGACAGCACGTGAGACAAATGTCACGTGCTGCTCACGTGGATTCAACCAACAGGTACAGTAGTGAGCAGGGTCTTCACACCAGCTATAAACTAAAGTTATTCACCTTTAAACCATGAACTACCTCTGATGAGCACAATGCAACGATTGATGTAACTTCCAACAAGAAGAAAGAAGTTTACTTTGTAAACTCGTGGTGAGAAGAAACACGCTGGTGAGCTAACAAGCTTCTGTCTTCAATGTAACTTACTAAGTCTAGCGTTTGCTCAGTGGAATTTTAAATTACAATATCTAATTAGTTCTGAAATGGTTTTGACTGTAGAAATAATGACCTTCTTCGGAACGAATTATATAATTAAAGTCGTCTTGAAAGTCACAAATATACATGTGCTTAAAATGTCTCTGTGTACGGTGAGTTACTGTGTTTGTTTGTTTAGTCGCACAATTCAAAACAGAAGAAACTAGGCTTGCAAACATAACGGGAATATTAGAGATGGAAACTTTCCTCTGGAATTAACGGGAATAAAATCATAAATTTGCAATATAATAAAGCCAGAACTTTACTTCCTTGGAAAATGTCCAGAAATGTAAGAATAGTTAAAACACGCGGAAGGACAGATGTGCAGAAGAAGACAGGAAGCTTATCTCATCTCTCCTTAAATCATTTCGGTACATTGCTTTGACTGTAACGTGTGCAAAAGTTCTTCAGCGACATGCCGATTTCAAAGTTCAAAAGGCTGCAACAATACTTTGCATTCATGCATTTATATTTACAATGTTTGGAAGAAGTCCTCAAAAAGGTTCAGAGGGATGGTTATGGTTCTGTTCATTTGTCTTATTAAGGTTTAAATAACTGAAGGTTTATGCTTCGCAGCTTCTCAAAAGAGCATCCAACATGTGTTAAAAGGCTTCCCGGAGACAACAACACAGCAACACAGAGCCCCTCATTTCTCTGAGCAACATGAAAGAGCAGCAAGCTGGTGAGGATGCAGCTGCAGGCTCCTCCCCCTCCGATGATAGTTCTTATCCCAACATGTCATCTGTCATTCCGGTCACATTACATCTCTAAACCCGAGTCAGACACCGGCGCTAATCCTTCAAAGGGTTTTGTGTTTGTTGAGAACGCGGTGGCCTAAAGAAATCCGCTCGAGTTTATCACAAGAAATGTTCTTCAGGCAGCAAACCTCATCAAAGAGAGGAGGTCATGAAATCAGACTTATTAGTTTGACTGCAAAAAAAAGTAGTACTGAAAGTACAGGAACATTTGTGGTGGGGTTCTGCAGAGATGCCCGTTCCTGATTGGTCAACTCGTGTAGCGCTTCTTTCATAAAACAAGGAAGTACTCTAGTATCGATTTATTACCATTTTAAGTAAAGTCGGGCTTTGCTGTCGGCGACCTGACTCATTTATAATAAAGAAACATTTAGCCAGTGAGCTCAGGGTGAGTGGTAGAAGAAGAGTTTATTTTCTGATGGTTTCGTTCTAAAGCACAAACTTAAAAACACCAAAGACTCAACAGATGAATCTCCGTTTCATTTCCCTTCATCTGCATTTCATTCATCACGTGCATCAGTTAAAATGAAGCAGCAGTAAATGTCGTCTCAGTGAGATGAAACCAGGTTTAGATGAAACCAGGTTTAGAACTTTCGCAGGTCTTTAGATCGCTTTGGAAATGTGCTGCAAGAACCTTTCAGTTCCTTAAGAAGTAGTCCCAACTTAAACTACCGGGAACTTGGTGGTGGAAACGCAGATAACGTAAAGAAGAGCGAGACTTTTGAAAGGTCACCGGTGGTAAACAATAACATGTTGCTGTCCTGTCCTGCACCTCGTATTCATCGTCTGGATGTTTGTACTTTTGGTGAATATTTTCCACAATGGAAAAGTGAGTATTACCAGCAAACGCTCACTCTCATTAGCCAATGTGGAGCCTTTGAGCAAGGCACCGGGCTCCACATTAGACCAATGAAGCTTCTCGGGGACCGAGTGTTCCTGCGCTGCTCAGGTGTGTGAAGGTGTCTAACAATATAAATGTGGTCTATGAAAACAAGCACGCTCAGCACAAAGAGAATAAAAGGTTACAAGTAAATGATGAATCCACTGACACGCGCACAGTTTGCAAGAAAAAAGACAGTGTTGCAATGCTGCTCATCTTAAAACGAGTTCCTCTGAACAGTATCGGGCCAGAAGAAATATATGTATTTTTCCTACAGGATACAAATGAATGCTCGGTTGTTGTTTGTTGTTGTTCTGTCTCTAAGGCGGTGTGAAGCTGCTCCACTGCATCATGCAGAAATGATCAGCCTTCAGTTACAAGATAACGGAGGATTAATGCACCGCGTCGCTGTCAAAGTAAATCTAACCGAGGACGAGGGGAGACGTGTGAATCCTTTTAGAGGAAGAGATAAATGGCTTGAGAGATCTGGTGGAGTCTCTAAAGGAGGGAGCCGTGTTCCTTTGAAATCTACTTCATTGTAAGACTGGAGCCAAACTACTACTCACGATCTTTCTTCATTAGGCCGTGTACATATTTCTTAGATGTTCAACTCTGCATGTCTCCGAGGCATTCTTAAAGTTTCAAACAGTCTGCGCTCCGGCTCCATTTACCGATGCTATTACCACCACAAGTCTGCGCCTGGGGGGACAGGGATTTAAGGAGTTCAGGTTTGTTGAAATCTGAAACGGCAGGAAGTAATATGCATGTAAATGTCTGCAAAAGAGTGGCTAAGTGGGCAAAAGGGTAACGACACCATCATTTAATGTCATTTTGATCTCAGAAGCCATTTCTCACCCTTCACATCAAACTCTTTCATGAGACAACGTATTCAGAGAAATCTCCCTCTGACTTTTCTGGAAGGTAGAAAATGACTGCTGGAGAGTGCAAAGTCCTAAATTACCCAAAACACATTGATATAAACCTATTATTACTGCGTCTGAATCATAGACTGTTTCAGGCGTTTTGAGTCCTCGAGTTCGGCGATTTCACCGACACCACCTTGTATTCTGGCCGTCGCCATGTTGCTTATTTTTTCAACCGATGAGCAGAAGTTACCATATTTGGAGGAGTGACGTAAACACTGGATACAGCTCTGGCACCTGTC
>NW_022281448.1:0-11091 GCF_004355925.1 Anarrhichthys ocellatus | reverse complement strand
TGGTAGTAATAATATTGATGGTATCAGTAATAGCAGTAGTAGTAGTAATAATAGTAGCAACAGCAAAAGTTGCAGTAGAAGTAGTAGCAGTAGTAGTAGTAGTGATACTAGAAATATTAGTAGCAGTAGTAGTAGTTGTCGCAGTATTCGTAAGAGCATTCAGTATTTCAACAAAAAAGCCTAATTTTGAGCTTAACGTTAGATGTTAATGTTAGATAAACATAAACAGGTTATTAAATGACAGGCTTCATCACAAGCATTTCAGTTATAATTCATTTTGTGGGGCCTTTACTTTAAAATGGGGTGTGTGTGTGTGGGGGGGAGTCCTCTTAAAATCTCTAAGACCTGAATGACTGTATGAGAGAGAGACACAGAGAGAGAGAGAGGATGAGTGAGTGAGTGAGAGAGAGAGAGAGAGAGTATGAGTGAGTGAGAGACTCTGATCTCTCTGGCAATCTTTCTCATTTGGAGATTGTCCTATGTTTTATCATTTACAGCTTACATAACTATTGTCCTGCTCTGTCATGTCTTTCCTCGTCTCTCCCTCTTGTGTCACGGTGTGTGTAAATGTCACTCGAATCAGGAAACTTATCAGAATACCCATATTTGATTGGCTGAGCTGCATCACGTATATCTCTAAATCATGTGTGTGCGGCTTTTATTTTAAAATGGGGGGGGTCCTCTAAAAGTCTCTAAGACCTGAATGACTGTATGAGAGAGAGACACACACAGAGAGAGAGAGAGAGAGAGAGAGGAGTGCGTGTCCGTGAGTCTGTGTTTATCAACATCACTAATTAGCTTAATCAGAAACACCTGTGTCCTTGCAGCCTTTTCATGGAGATTAAACAGAGAAACACCTCTCAAACAAATCCTCAAAACTCCCATAACCATCATATCAAACATCAAAAATGCTTAACAGCATTCCAACAATGAGAAGACAATATCGCTGCATGGCATTTGTCTGACATGAAGCATGTGTTTTCTTTGCAGGAAATCACCTTCCCTAAGATGGTGGCCAACTGTTGTCGTTTTCTCTGTTACTTCTGCCGAATCAGCCGCCAGAACCAGAAAGCCATGTTTGACCATCTCAGCTACCTGCTGGAGAACAGCAGTGTTGGGCTTGGTGAGTATGTGTGTGATATATACTGTATCTGTTGGTTAGTTCTCCACTGAGAAGTCCCCGCCCATCTTTGAAATGGGTTCGTTAAGTTCACTGTATACAGTTTACATCCACAAGTGGTTAACCACTTGAGCCACAACATAAATGCAGATTGCCTGGATGATTGGGTGCTGTGGATTAATGGAAGCTTGAACATTTATGGGAGTTATGTGAGTACTGTTGTGTGACTGAAGAGAAACATTGAAACAGAAATCATATGTTGAGAATGATGGTCCCATGAACTGTGTCTGAAATCGCACTCTGACCTTGCACACTCATTCATTATCTTAAATAATTGACACTCAATGGTTAACTCAATAACAAGCAATATACAGTATTGAGATTTTGGACTCTTATGAATCATAATTATTTTGGTCATTGCTGACAGCTGTACAGTCATTTTAAAATCTATAAAATGCAGTGCAGTGTCCATGTCATGGACAATACTTACCTTCTTACTTACAGTCATTACACTGAGGACTTTTGAAGGGGTAGATCAGATAGTGGTACTTCAGAATTCGGAATTAAAATGGGTTCTACATAATACCCTTCGAATGTAAAAGGGTTCTAGATGAACCCCTTGGGATATGAAATGGTTTTCAATAGAACCCTCTGGATGGGTTCTAGATGAAACCCTTGCAATTTAAAAGGGTTCTTGGTAGAATCCTCGGGTTTCTTGTTGACACCCTTAAAAGGTTGAAAGGTAGAGCCTCCAGAGAGGGCTCTTGGTGGAACCAATATACCATAGAAGGGTTCACTGTAGAACCTCTCATAAGAGGTTCTGGCTGGAACCTTTCACATATGGTTCTAGGTAAAACCCTTTCTGTTGGGTTCTAGGTAGAACCCTCTGAAAGGATTCCAGGTGAAACCTTTATAAGATGTTCTATCATTAATCAAAAAGGGTTCTCCTCTGGGTACAAGCTGGAAACCCCTGTGGTTCCTTTAAGAGTGTACATAGTGAATAGAGAGTGAACACAGCAGATGGAGTCTGCTCAGTTGTAACCATGCAGCCAAAATACCAAACTTCAATACTTTGTGAACATTTTCACTTCATATTGATATTAATATATATATGTTTTATACATATAAAAAATTATAATTATATGATTCACTTCAAATTGATTTGTCACCTACACCATCACACCAGTGCAATGTGTAGTGAAAAGTGTTGCTGTCCCCAAAATAGAAGGTAAAGAAATGTATAAAAAAGTGAAGCCCACTCTGATACAGCGGTGCTTATAATCCACAACACATTGTTAGTCGTGCAGTGAACTTGACAGGAAAAAACACAAGACTTTGACCAAGCAGATCATGTGAAGTGTATGTGAAGTGCCAGTATGGATACTGGATACAAGAAGATGAAAGCCAGCAGTCATATGTTTGACGATGGAGATCCTCTGCTCGCTCCTTCCTAACTGCTTTCACCACTGTTGTTGCTTACAACCCGTGAGTTGTTTTCCACTAGCATGTTCCTGTGTGTGGAGAAGCTGTGTGCTGTTCTCTGACAAGGTTTTGGGTACTTTTTGAAACCTTTTTTTTTACAGCTTCTTCCCTTATTAGTCACAGAGAGCGTTGGCTGTCTGAATAGTGCTGTGTATCTGACAGTGCTGTATCCAGGAACAGAGCCTCTGTCGTCTTATTAGTGATAGACTCCCTATTCTCTTAAGTGTATTTATATTTATTATATCTTTTCCTCCCCTCCCCTCCTCTTCCCTCCCCTCCCCTCTCCTTATCTTCTCTCCTCTCCTCAGCATCTCCTTCCATGCGAGGATCTACTCCTCTGGATGTGGCTGCAGCATCCGTCATGGATAATAATGAGTTGGCCCTGGCTTTAAGAGAGCCAGACCTGGAGAAGGTGAGGTTCACAAACATTTACACACACACACACAAGGTATGTCAAAATATTTCAGCAATTTAGTGGTTGTTTCATTTGAAGTATGCATGAGCTGAGCCTTTGCCAGGCTCCTATTTAAGGATTTAGTTTTTTTTAACAGATAGACCTCAGAGAGTCCTCACAAACGACACTTTATCAGTTAGACAGCAGCACAGGCTCACCACAAGGGTGCATTCTCGTCCCCCTTATTCTCTACAGCAGGGGTCTTCAAAGTTTTTCAGGCCAAGGACCCCCAAACTGATAGAGAGATGGAGCAGGGACCCCCGACTATATATATTGTATAAAATTGTGTTTTATATTAAATTGGCCTAGTACCATGTATAAACATACCTCTTTATTGTGCATTCAATACTAAGCTATTCAAATAATACACAGGTTCATATATTCATGTTTTTATTTTAAACATGTGCAAGGTACAGTGAGTAGGGTGGCCGTGCCACTGCCATTTATAAACATACCTTGTCAGCTGATACCAATGCCAATATCAACATTGTCTGTTAATTGCATGATAATCATGCATACAAGATATTCAAATTAACGTTTTCATTTTAAACATAAATGTGGAAACAAAAATGAGTGATGGCCTATTAGTAGGGATGGGTATCGTTTGGGTTTTTTCCGATACCGGTGCTAAAACGATACTTTTAAAATGATCCCGGTGCCTAAGCGGTGCTTGAACCGATACTTTTTTCTTCAAATTGAACAATATACTAACTGTTTAAAGTATACCATGACTATAAATAAATACAAAACACACTCTGTACACACACTACAGCTTCAAACTTCAGCAATTCTTTTGCAGAAATATGAGCATATTTTCCTTCTCTGGCAAAATACGACACGTTTCATGACTTGTTTTATTTTACCAGTTGGTGGCGGTAATGCACCAATTCGTCATTTGCCAACCGCCACTACACCTCAAAGAAGAAGAAGAAGAAGAAGAAGAAGCTTTCGCGTGCCTGTGGATGTTGTGCTTATGAGCGCCAGCGCTAAGTACCCCGTTGTAATAATACTATGAGTGAGGAACGGAGGACCGAGTCTGCCAGGACGGAGTCAGCAGAGTAGTGTAAAAAAAGAATTTCAATCGGCTCAGGCACCGAAAGGAAGCACCGAAATCTGCGTTGCGTTTCGGTCCGGTAGATACCATATTGGCACCGCTTTTCGGTACCCAACCCTACCTATTAGTGCCACTGCCATGCATAAACATACCTGTCATCTTGCATATAATACTGAACTATTGCAATAATGGACACATTCATGTTTAGAGAAAAAAAAATGTAATTATTATTATTTTTTATAAATTGTCTAATCAACCAAATATTTCGCGGACCCCCTGTTGAAGACCTCTGCTCTGCAGTAATGCCTGTAAGAGCATCCATTCTTAACGTCACCTTATTAAATTCGCTGACAACGCGGTCCTCCTGTCACTTCTTAAACATCACCAAGACCAGGGAGATGGTTCTTGATCTCAGAAGGAAGCCTCTTAGGACATAGACAGCGAGGAGGTGGATGTTGTGGACCAGTATAAATATCTTGCTAACATCTTTTATAACAACCTTGAATTTTTTAGCAAAAACACATCAGCTATAATGCCACACCAATATTAATACTTCCCCCAAAAATCCATCCTTCAGGACCATCTACAGTTCCTTCATTGAGAGATTCTGTGTTTCATCGGCTGGTTCCCATCCCTTACTGTCAAAAACAGAAAGCGTAGTGAACACTTTCTCATAAATCCCTGGAGTGCCCCTCCCAAGCTTAGCCTCATTCTATGAGCAGCAAAGGCCCGTGATGTCATGGGGGAAAGTATTCATGTCCTCCACCCCCAGTTCCAGATACATTCACCTGGTAAACAAGGACCTGCAAGACAATTCTGTCCTCTATCGGGAGCTTAGCACATACAAAAACAAACATGAAATACCTAAATGCCTTCGAGCTTTATGGACTATTTACATATTCACTTATTCTTATCGTTATTGTATGATGACTTTTATCTATTTCATATTTGTTTTTTAGCAACTACACCATCAGTGCAACATAGTCTTAATGTCGACATAGCTCCGGTGCTTGTTAATGTCTGTCTGTGTTCATGGCTGTTTCTTGTCTATTTGCACTTGCCCAAACTCAGATTGCCTTTGTGGATAAATAAAGTTGAGTTGAGTTTAATTTAATTGAATGCAAAATACAGAATTGTATGAGGAATACGGGCTGCAGATGATTTATCTGGGCATCATCTCAGCCCTCACCTCACTCAGACCAAAAACAGATGGTGTGTTTTTGTGAACCTCACCAGGCATACCAGACCACAACACAGTGAAAACATCGATCGATCTATCCATGCATCCATCTATCCATCATCCATCCATCCATCCATCTATACATCCATTTATACATCCATCCATCTATCCATCCATCCATCCATTTATACATCCATCCATCTATCCATCCATCCATCTATCCATCATCCATCCATCCATCCATGCATCCATCCATCCATCTATCCATGCATCCATCCATTTATACATCCATCCATCTATCCATCCATCCATCTATCCATTCATCCATCTATCCATCCATCCATCTATCCATACATCCATCTATCCATCCACCTATCCATCCCTCCATCTATCCATGCATCCATTTATACATCCATCCATCTATCTATCCATCCCTCCCTCCCTTATTATTTGCGTTTAGGTGCTCTGTGTGTTCTTTTCAATAGGGGTATATAGTTTTACTTATATATAATATACTTAAATAATGGCCACTTAGAGTAACTTATCTTATTGATTCATATCATATATATGCATTATAACAGCAATTGCGATGGGTTCTAAATATAGTATAATGTATTACAACTATGGGAAATATAATGATGGAATTAGCAAGCAGGCTAGCTAACTAGTCTGCCGCTATATTTGTAAAATGTACCAAATGAATGTGTCATCATTCTTCATCCACTTACCATTGTCACAGCGTAGGAAAGCACATTGCTATAGCCAGATGATGTGTAACCAATGTAGCATAAAAGCATGGTGGACTTAGTAATCAAGCTAAGTAGCCCAGTCCATCTATAGTATATAAAGTCTACATTCTTGTCACAGCGTAGGATGGCACATCGTTATCACCAGATCAGCTGCCAATCACAGCACAGTAGTGCTAGCCAATCACAGCACGGTGGGACACTCTTGGGGAAAAAAATAACGCTGCTTGACCTTATGAAATTATAAAATAAAATGCTTTATAATGTGTTATGCTTATTGTTATAAAGCATGGAGAACATTTATGAGTGCTTATAACTATGATTATACAGTGTTATAATGAGCATTATAAGTATGTTTATGATGCATCATAGACATGGTCATCAAAGGAAGTGTTACTAAACTTGCCCCTTTGTCTGCCCGTGCAGGTGGTGCAGTACCTGGCTGGCTGTGGGCTGCAGAGCTGTGTGATGCTGGTGCGTAATGGATACCCGGACATTGGCTGGAACCCTGTGGAGGGGGAGCGCTACCTCGACTTCCTGCGCTTTGCTGTCTTCTGTAATGGTGAATTCACAAATCCCTTTTCTCACATTCGACTACATTGGTAGTCAAATCTGTTCTTCTTACACAAAAGCTGTTGTCCCTCTTTATCAATGTATGCATGTGTACGTAGTATGTGTTCGCCACGCAGTTTGTTTGTCATGAACACCTCTGCTGTTCTGTGGCCAGGTGAAAGTGTGGAGGAGAATGCCAATGTCGTGGTGAGGCTTCTGATCCGCCGACCGGAATGTTTTGGCCCGGCCCTTCGCGGTGAAGGTGGCGATGGGTTGTTGGCGGCGATGGAGGAAGCCATTAGGATCTCTCAGGATCTCTCCAGAGATGGTCCCTCTCCAACGTCTGAGAGCAGCAAAACACTGTAAGACAACATCGTCACTTCTTGTTTTATGTTTACACGACTAGAAATCTTTTACAGTTCAATAGATCAGTGTTTTTGTAAATGTCCCGATATATATGTTTCAACCCAAACACGGGTATTGTCCATCCCAGATCTGTGTTTTTATATTCACTGAATAGAGGGAAACCCTGTGTTTCATTTGTTGCTTGAGTGATGAATTATGGGAAAGCAACCTGACCTGTTTAAGATGTGAGTAGTCTGGACTATTTAGTAGCATCATGTTTTTGTGTGTGTAGCAGTGACATGCTGGAAGAAGACGAAGATGATACCATCCACATGGGGAACGCCATCATGACCTTCTATGCTGCTCTCATTGACCTGCTGGGCCGCTGTGCTCCAGAGATGCATGTGTGTGACCACACACACACACACACACAGACTCATATCGATACCCACACTAACCTAACCCATTTTGTTTCAGTTAATCCATGCTGGTAAAGGTGAAGCGATCCGTATCAGAGCAATTCTGAGGTCCCTGATTCCTATTGAAGACCTGGTGGGAGTTATCAGCATTCCATTCTCCATGCCCAACCTGGCTAAAGGTAAGCAGACCCTCCAGCACCCAGCCTATCTTACATACATAACAGTATTCCTGAAGTTCAACAGGTCCAGTATGAGATCAATGATAAACATGAGCAAATAAAAGCATTGACTTAGTTGATGGTTAAGTCTTGACTTCTTGTTTGTTTTGTGTGTGTGTTATGTGTTTGCCTCTGCATGTACAGACGGGTTGGTGGTGGAGCCGGACATGTCGGCTGGATTCTGTCCGGACCATAAAGCAGCCATGGTCCTGTTCCTGGACAGGGTCTACGGTATAGAAGACCAAACCTTCCTGCTGCACCTGCTGGAAGTCGGCTTCTTACCGGACCTGAGAGCCGCTGCCTCTCTGGACACTGTAAGTGTGTGTATGTGTGAAACTTTCTTTGTTGCCCTTTGATATTTCCTTAAAATTGAACTAATTAAATTCTGTAGTTCCTCTCAGCTCTGTGGAGCTTTTTAGTCTATACATGATCATTGTTTTGGTTTAACAGCCTGTAATTTGACTCTGTTGGTTGAGTCCCGCTTCTGTCATCCACATTGTTTCCAGCAGCAGCAGCAGGCTTCTGTGTTAATGCTCAGCATCAAACAGCAGACATTATTTTCATAAACACAAATATTCTCAAATGAATCTCATATATTTTGAATGAGCAGAAGGTTTTGAACATGAACACATAGGATTTATCAAAGTCCACTGGTTTATGAATTACTTAAACTGAATTCATGTACTGTTCAGGTGAACAGGTGCCACGTGCACATTTAAAGACGGAACTTCCACAAACTAAAGACAATTCATAACTTTGAATCGAAGAAGTTGATGTACAGCAGATCAAATATTTGTTACAATACAGAATGTCTGAGAGCCTTCATAACTTATACTCTGGCTTTCACCATAAATTGATGCAGAAGAATTCAACAGAATGCAGAAAATGAAGTGTTTAACTCCCTCCAATGCACCACTGGAGTAAACGTCAAATGTATTGCAATGTTATTATAACAATCATTTCGGGTGGTATTCTCTTGGGAAGAGTCTTTCTCAGCCACAAACACACATTACGCCTCTTTAATCCCACTGCCCTTCGAATGCACATTTTCCTCAGACCAAACCTGATCGCTCACTCAAATCGTCCTTTTTTCTCTGTCTTTTCTCTCGTCTTCTCTCGTCTTCGCTCTGTGTTCGTGTCAGGTTGCCCTCAGTGCCACAGACATGGCCCTTGCCCTCAACAGGTATCTGTGTACTGCTGTGTTGCCTCTCCTGACTAAATGTGCTCCACTGTTTGCGGGGACGGAGCCCTTTGCCTCGCTGATCGACTCCCTCCTCCACACGGTCTACCGCCTGTCCAAAGGCTGCTGCCTCACCAAGGCCCAGAGGGACGCCATAGAGGAGTGTCTGCTGGCTGTTTGTGGGTAAGACTGGTATTATGTGGGAGAGAGATGCAAAACAGATGCGCAAGTGTGCGAGTCATTAGAATTGATCATTGATGTTAAAACATGTGGAAGGGGTTGTCAGGAGAGCAATGTAAGATTCTGACAAGTGTTGTGAACTAATAATAATACTTAGTATGGTACAAATAATCATTCATTTAAGCTACTACGAGGAACTTTTCATTGGTTATAAAACAGTCTCAATGTAATGCCTCTATAAGATTAAAACATGCAGGTTCACCCGAAACGCCTCCAGCTCAGCCTCCAGCTCAGCCTCCAGCAGCGACCAGCCAAACGCGGACAGACTCAGAGCTGACTTCCCTGCTGTCTTCGACCTTCAGCCAGAGCTCCAGTGGAAGGAGGAGAGCTCCACTGGGAGCCAACACCAACGCCACGCTGCTGGAGGTCCAGGCTGTGTTGCTGGGCCCGCTGGAGGAAAGGGCGGCACTGGAGAACCAGAACCAGGACTACGCATATCTTTAGTGTATTCATTTTAATATTCTCTGTAATTTTGTAAGATTGTAATATTATATAGGTGGAGGCTTCAAATAAGCCCAGTTGGCATTTTGCCTGTTCCTGCACTGTGATATCCATTTATCTTTGTTATGTCTGTTTATTTTTATTTTATTGTTTGAATTGTGCAAAATAGATAAACTAAACTAAACTAAACTACGCAGAGCAGACTGTCCCCTGCTGTAGTAGAATGAGGTTTTCTAAAGGGACTCTGGTGCTCAGAAACACTACCACTTCTGTCCTCAGGGACCGCCAGAATCAACACTAAATGAAAGTTCCTCATAGCAGCTTTAAGCTTTACTTTAGAACTCACACCAATAAACTTCAGCCACACTGTAATATTATGAGTTTAGTCATTTGAACTATGATGTGAGCATCATCACCTCCTCTTATCATTTCAGGTCTGCTTCACTCTTAACAGCTCTGGCTTCAACCTGACTATTGCTACTAATCACTATATTCTCATTTATTTGATTCCCCAACTCGTTCATTATTCATTTTTGTAGATGCATCTTTGTGAAGCACTTGCTTTTTGTGTTTTATTATAATGTCATTGTTGGTCATTTGTTTTTCTAGTTTATTTTAGTTTAAAGATCTGAATTGTACTGTTTCTGTGTGGTAGTGTAAATAACCAACTAATGTACATCATCTTAATAATGTGCAGTAAGCTGAGGCCTTCAATGATGCAGCATCTGCTGAGGAGGCTGGTGTTCGACGTCCCTCTGCTGAATGAACACACCAAGATGCCTCTGAAGGTGAGCAACTTGAATCTCCCTCAATTCTAAAGTGCTTTTCAAATGAATCTTCAGGGCTTTTACTTTAGCTCATACAGTTGTCAACAACACAATTCTTTCCTTACAAGTGCACTTCCTTTGCATCAGCATCTCTGATTTCAGTGTCCTGAAAATATGATCAAGGACAAGCGATCTTGCACTGTGAACTTGTGCCAACGGCTGCACTATTTCATTGAAAATTGTTCTTATAGCCAGCAGATGGTTGATGAATGTCCTCTTGACTTTACCCAGCTGTTGACCAATCACTATGAGCGCTGTTGGAAGTATTACTGCCTGGCTGGAGGCTGGGGCAGCTTCGGAGCTACATCAGATGAAGAGCTTCACCTCTCCAGGAAACTGTTCTGGGGAATATTTGACGCTCTGTCACGCAAGGTAAGGCTCTAGTTTAGGCCTATTTGTTAAATAAGAACATTAATGGAAAATTAAATGAATTGGACGATATGTCAAAAAAGTTAAGGTGTAAGGGGTACTTCTGATTTGTGTTGCACTCACATGGGACAGATTTATGAAAGAAGTAGAACAGTGCACTCAATAGACTGCATGTCTCCGCCAAGTTGTATTGAATGAATACAAACCACAATTGGCCCACGAGCATATCTGAAGCACTTTTCCACTCACACGTCTCACACAACAGTCAGTGAAACATGTTTTTCAAAAAGTATGAAGCACTGCAACCTTGAAAGGTATTTGGGCATACAGTCATAAATGAGCACAAAAACTATTAGGCTGATGGGTCCAGTAGTATTTGAGATTAGCTGAGGACAGACGGGATGCGCGCGCACGCACACGCACACACACACACACACACACACACACACACACACACACACACA
>NW_022281447.1:2500-11091 GCF_004355925.1 Anarrhichthys ocellatus | reverse complement strand
CATGCCACAGCATCTCAATCGGATTCAGGTCGGGACTTTGACTAGGCCACTCCAAAGTCTTCATTTTGTTTTTCTTAAGCCATTCAGAGGTGGACTTGCTGGTGTGTTTTGGATCATTGTCCTGCTGCAGAACCCAAGTGGCTTTTCGCCATTTGTGGATAATGGCTCTCACTGTGGTTCGCTGGAGTCCCAAAGCTTTAGAAATGGCTTTGTAACCTTTTCCAGACTGATAGATCTCAATTACTTTGTTTCTCATTTGTTCCTGAATTTCTTTGGATCGCAGCATGATGTCTAGCTTTTGAGGATCTTTTGGTCTACCTCACTTTGTCAGGCAGGTCCTGTTTAAGTGATTTCTTGATTGAGAACAGGTGTGGCAGTAATCAGGCCTGGGTGTGGCTAGAGAAATTGAACTCAGCTTTCCAAAGATGTGATAAACCACAGTTAATTTTTTTTTTAACAAGGGGGGGCAATCACTTTTTCACACAGGGCCATGTAGGTTTTGATTTTTTTTTTTCCCTTAATAATAAAAACCTTCATTTAAAAACTGCATTTTGTGTTTACTTGTTATCTTTGTCTAATATTTAAATTTGTTTGATGATCTGAAACATTTAAGTGTGACAAACATGCAAAAAAATAAGAAATCAGGAAGGGGGCAAACACTTTTTCACACAACTGTATGTCCGCGGAGTGGATGACAGTTTTGACGTGATGGAGGAGTTGCTCACAGTGATTCCAATGCATGGCCAGACCACTGCTCAGGAGATATTCAGCCAGCTGTGTGATGCCATTGTGGATGCCGGTTTAACATGGAAGAGGTTTGCTGGAATAACAACCGACGGAGCACCATCAATGACAGGGAGGAAAAATGGACTGGTGGCACTTGTTCAAAGAAAACTGGAAGAGGAGGGTGTGGAGGAGGCCATTGCTCTGCACTGCATTATCCATCAGCAGGCCCTTTGCAGCAAATGCCTGAAGTTTGACAATGTGATGTCTGTTGTTGTGAAATGCATCAACCATATTAGATTCAGGGGCTTAAAGCACCGGCAGTTCCGCGCCTTTTTGGAGGAAATAGAGTCAGCATATGAGGATGTCCTCTACTTCACCGAGGTACGTTGGCTCAGCAGGGGAAACGCCTTGAAGAGGTTCTTTGAGTTGAGAGCAGAAGTGAAAGCCTTCATGGAGAAGGATGGGATGGCTGTTCCTGTGCTAAGTGATCCCAAATGGCTCATGGACTTAGCTTTTCTTGTTGATATCACACAGGAGCTGAATGTACTGAACAAGAAGTTACAAGGCCAAGGGCAGCTTGTCAGTGCTGCCTATGACAACGTCAGAGCATTCTCCACACAACTTGTGTTATGGAAAGCCCAGCTCTCTCAGACAAACTTCTGCCATTTCCCAACATGCAAGGCACTCATGGGTGCAGGCACACCATTCAGTGGTGAGAAGTATGCTGATGCCATTGTAAACCTACAGGAGGAATTTGATCAGAGGTTTGCAGACTTCAAGACACACAGAGCCACTTTTCAAATTGTTGCTGACCCCTTCTCCTTTGATGTGCAAGATGCCCCTCCTGTGCTTCAAATGGAGCTCATTGACCTGCAGTGCAATTCTGAACTCAAAGCCAAGTTCAGGGAGGTGAGTGGAATAGCAGACAAGCTTGGACAATTTTTGAGAGAATTGCCCCCCCACCTTCCCAGGATGTTCAAGCGGACCATGTGCCTTTTTGGGAGCACATATCTGTGTGAAAAGCTCTTCTCAACCATGAACTTTAATAAGTCAAAGTACAGGTCCAAACTTACTGATGAGCATCTTCAAGCCATACTGAGGGTCTCAACTGCTTCCTTCCTCAAGCCAAATGTGGCTGAGCTGTGTGAGAGGAAGCGCTGCCAGGTCTCTGGTAGCAAGGAGTAAGCAAGAGAAGCCTATGTTCTGAAGAACCGTTCATGTTCTGAACTGTTATTAATGAAGATTGGATCAGTTGTACTTTTTTTTGGAATACTTGATACCCAGACTCTACCCCCAGCGGCCCCCAGGTAAGTTGAGTTTGAGACCCTAGCTTTGTTACTTGGATGGATGTTAAATTGAATGTTTCTGGCATGATTATGGGAAAGCTCCACTTAGTGAGATTTGAGACGGATGGATATAATATTGATATACTTAATGCTTTGGGGGATTTTGACTTGAATTTTTCTTGCTAATCATTGCTCCATAATACAATAGCTATACCTCAAGTGGACATCAAGACAATAGCATATATTCGCCCCATGAGAAAGTGGCTTAATCTGGTGCTAAATAGTAAAAACTACAATTCTGAAGCCAGGGCTCTAGATAGATATATTAGAATGCATAATTCTATGCTGTAATGGCCGTGAGATCAAAAGATGTGGTTTTAATTGGTTTTATTGGCCTAAATTGTTGCTCTCAAGGGTCTGAATGTCCGTGTTTTGGCTACGCAGTTTATTATAGACTTATAGGAGCTGAGGTTGAACTTCCAAATTCAATTAAAAAAAACGGCAGAGAGCTTAAGTAAAAGAGCAGGTGAAGCAAGTCACAGATCTTTTTCTCAGGAGTTGGTTATCACCAACCCAAAGCTACAAGGAAAGTCAATATGGGACTTGAATTCAATGTGTCAAAATATCCCAATAGAATGCTCAGGCTGTGTTCTGCTGGATGTGAAAGGAGGTCATTCAATAGTTCACTAATTGATAATTTTTTAATGGAAATTCTTGGACATTTTTTGTTAACAGCTGGTCCTTGATATCAGACAGATGTAGACAAAGGCAGGCTGAAATGACAGCAGTTGGATCTGATGAGCTGTAGCTATAGCATGCTAACGAATATCAACTCTTTATATCGTTTCCTGCTGGCTCGTTTGAAAACCAGAAACCTATTGTATAAACGTTTGTAAGTATGCATTTTATAGCTACATACATCACATTCTCCTAATTGAGTGCTACGTGATAACACTAAAAAAACATCTCGTGCTAAATTATACAGGCCCCAAGCCTAATATAAATACTTTTTTAAATATTATTATTTGTATTATTAAACTGATGACAGGGGCTACCATGCAGGATTCATCAGGAGTCTAACTACACAGTTATCTATACACTTAACCCCAAGTTGCTCCCGCAGGCACAGCCTACCCAAGGACACATCAACATGGACTAACGAAGCCGGGGATGGAGCCGCCTACCCTCTGATTAAAGGACTACCCTGCTCTACCACTGAGTCACGGTCGCCCATAGTCAGTGTGGACGAGTCTTTCTTCCCTCTTGATGTCAAATAGTCCTTAATGCTGGTTGAAACTATCACACACGCACACGCCTGGCTATTTGAAGTTCATAACATTATGAAACAAATTCACATTTCTGAGATGAGAGCAGCTACCCAAAACTACGGACATTTTAAAACCAGAGAGAGAAGTGAACAGGTCAGGGTTAGTAGACATCTTTATTAAATCTCCACAAACACTGTCAGGACCACAACATCGAGCAGGATATTCACTGAGACTGGTGATATAAATGAGAGCTGGGCTGTTCAACATGTGTCTAGAAAGAGTCGCAAAAGTAAAGATTACGTCCACCAGCTCCCCCTACCCCAGCTCAGCAGGGGCCTCGCCTCACAACCATCAATCCCAGAGCCACCGAGGAGGAAGCAGCGTTTGAAGCTGGGGAAACACGTCTCAGTCTCTTGGACCATCAGCACCGATTCCCCTCAATGCTGCGTTCTTTCCCCTCTACTCTTCTCTTTGTACACCAACAGCTGCACCCCTACTCACCGGTCCGTTACACTCCTGAAGTTTGTGGATGACACCGCCCTAATTGGACTCATCTCTGGTGGGGATGAGTCCGTCTATAGGTAGGAGATCGACCATCTATTGACCTGCTGCAGACAAAACAACTTAAAAACGCCGTAAAGACAGTGGAGATGGTTGAGTTCGCTGTGGAGTCCTTCAGCTTCTGGGGCTCCATCATAACCCAGGACCTCAAGTAGGAGCTGAAGAAGTCCAGCCTGCCAAAGACAACTCCTACACTGCCATCACTGAGTCCTTCCTCACCGAGTCCACCACACTGCAGCCACTGCCAAGGACAAGGGCAGACTGCAGTGTATCATTCACTCTGCTGAGAGGGTGATTGGCTGCAATCTGCCATCCCTCCGTGACTTGTTGGACCGTGAGGCGGGCAAGAACAATTGTGGCTCACCCAATTATTTTGAATTATGTCTCTATACTATTCCACTGTGTTTATTGTAATGCACCAATCACCAAGTCAAATTTATTTATTAAGTGCAAACATACTTGGCAATAAACCGTTTCTTATTCTCTGCAGTTGCACCTAATTTATTGGATAAAGAAGCCAACAAGCAATTTACTCTTCTCTCGGTGGGAAATAATTGTTTCAGCTCAACTAAAAAGTCCGTTATTTTCATAACTAGAGTGCAACTTGAATATTCACTTAATTTCACATTCATATAGAGAATCTGTTGATGGCAAAAACCCGTAACTCAACTTCTGACTGTCAATCTTATGTCTAACCTATTTCTAACATTGCTAAATTCTTTATTCTTTGTGTTTGGTGTCTTATATGCTTGACCATGTAGTTTTTCTTCTTTCTGTTCCAGGCTGGAATGATGCTTGATAATGGAGTAAAGACCACCCAGGCAAACGACAAGGACAAGAGACCCTTCCTGTCTCTGATTGGAGCCAGGTCAGACTGTAACAAGCAAACACCCTGTATGACAAGCTGATGTCACATCACACCCAGTATAATTCAGCATGACGGATTCACAGTCTGTAATGGTCATGTTTGCTGTTGACGGTTTGAAACAAACAAATGTTGGTATTTTAAAATGGAATCAAAGCAGGGAGTGTTTTTGAAATCAACTCAAGAATAAGTGCAAAAGTAGAGCAGCAGGCTGTGTCATAGTTAGTCCCATGTGCTCGGTGTCATCTTGACCTCATCACTTCAATGTGAATACACCCTACACACCAGTCCCTTCTCACTTCAATGACGCTCTGCAAAGGGAGGACATGTTGTCTCTCTCAGAAAGCTTTCTCTCGGACTGTCAAAATCAACTTGTAATGGAAAGTGATCCTGACTGGACAGGAACAGCAGAACTCTAAGTTATTCTGTCCTGCTGAAAGAATATGAACACAAATCAATTAAAGCTGTAATCTTTAGGATTTTCATCATATCAAACCATATTTATGATCCTATTCAAGGATAGTATTTTTTCAGTGTATTTACATTGTGTAGCTGCCTCTATATTCAAATTGCATACTCATGCCAGGGCTGTGATAAGACCATGTCCAACTCAAGTCTAAAAACCTTTGCGCACCAAGTACATATTTTTGTATGCATTTTTATAATCCGTTATCTGATAAAAATTGTTACGCACAGAGAAACCTTGCACACTGAGTCTGAGGTGTTTGATTATTTGATTTGAAGCAAAACTGAATGAATTATGTGAGAGCGATGGATGGTGCTAGTTAGCAGAGCACAACCTCTACACAACATGAGGTTGTATTTATTTTTAAACCTTTAACAATTTTCTATGAAAACTACGGATTTGGTATGCAAAGGCCTTCAGTCCATGTGGAGTCGAACCAGAGTAAAACACAAAAGATAAGCAGAGCCCTATTGCAATAGATCTCTTACTGATGTTCAAAGGACTATCATATTCTGATCCAATCATATACTGATTATACAGAGCATATTTACATTAGTTTAGATATTTTAAAGTGGGTTTATGTTCCTTCAGAAATACAAATTGTTGCGTTTTATATGTTTTTCTAAATGTTTAACTCTAAGAAGAAAAATAGAGTTCTATATAAAATACATGTGTATTGCACAACGTTTGTAATTAGTTACTTTGCAGCCCTGCATGCACAGCACACTCATAGGTATACAATGCATCTCAATACAATGACATTACAAGTGAACACTGTCATCTCTTCTCTGTGTGTCTGTTGAATTGTTTAGGTATGGCCCCCACCAGGACGCTGATCCCTTCAAACCCAGAGTCCCTGCTCTAATCCACCATTTTGTAGCCTATAAGAACCAGGACCACGGAGCCTGGCTGAGAGGAGGGGATGTCTGGCTGGATGACTGCCAGTATGTAGGCCTACGACATTGATACAGTGATGGAGATCTTTATCAATTAGTTGACTGAATGTATGTTTGTCTGAGGGAAGTTTGTGAACTCACACTTATTTAATACCATCATTATGTTCATGCAGCACAGGTTGTTTTCTATTGTGCATGTGTGCAAAAGGGAGAAATTCATCCTATATCTAATAAGAATGCTAACCTTCAGAGTGTGTGCGTGTGCGTGTGCGTGCGTGTGTGTTCATTCACTGGAGACCTCAGACTGTTGCTGTCCTCACAGTGATAATATTCTCTCTTTCTTGTTTAGATTTGCTGATAATGGCATTGGCCTCACTCTGGCGAGGTATGAGCCCCCCCCCCCCCACCACACACACACACACACACACACGGTTCATATCTCTATGGACAGAAATAATGGACTTGTGTTTGTATTTACCAGTGTATGCATGATCCTCTCTCTCTCACCCTGTCTGTAAGAGTAATTGGAAAACACCTTATAAGGAGTCTGTTGGGGATGCACTGGGAAAGAGAGCACTTTGATGCAGTGTAGGAAGTCATTTATGGGTGTGATGGTCACAAAGGTGGGAATTGGTGAGACGTTTTCATCAGACTTTACAAAACAGGGTGTCCAGATGAAAACAGCATGTATGAGTCTTTAAACGCCAGCTTGGTGTCTCAGTGTGTAAGGGGGAACAGAGCTTTGGCAAAATAATGACGTAAGGCAGCTGTGTGCCAGTACAGTTAAAAAAGATGAGCTTTTGTCATCTCTAACAATCTCTGCCGTCATTCTTTTTAGATGTCAATATAGCTAAATACATAGCTTCATTGTTTCAGGTCAGCTGGGCTGTCTGTCCCAATTCTTACCACATGTTGACTGGAATACACAGAAAGATGAGATTCAGCCATTTTATGTTGTGCAGGTCTTTTAATAACACCTAATGTGAATGCACATTTAGATACATACACAAAAATGGCTTTAAGTACTACCTGTCCAATGTGTTGATAGGCAGAGAGACCTGATGGGCATGATGCTCATGTGCTTAAAGGCTCGCCAGTTATTTAGTGTAACACTTACATGAAGTTTAGAGAGACACAAGACACAGATTTAAAAAAGAATAACTGTGCAGCATAGGTTGAGATATCCTGACCTTCAAGGGAAATTCACCACCTTCATATAGATGTCCAATCATTGCTGATGGTAAATGTAGTCCACATAAGAAATCAATTCTCCACTGCCGCTATATTGACGGAGAAAGCTAATCTCTCCTGCTGCGGCGACAACATCCAACACAACTGCCAATGCTGACATTCATTAATGTAGAATGATTCCATTTATGTTGGCATCTGAGGGAACATTTGAGCAAAGTCTGGACCAGTCAGTGTTGAGCCACAGAAGACATTATACGGCTGTCTTCTCATGCCGAGTAGTACGAGCCATGACGGGTACACTGATCTGGTTCCCCTTTAATACCACTCTGTACTTGTTACATATAAACATTGCTACACAGAGAGATATCAAAAGATCTCATGTGCATACGGCATCGAGCTGCAGCTAGCTAGCTTAATAGTTTTAGCTTCAGCTAACTGCAGTGATGGATGGTAGACAGACGCCCTGTACATTCTAAGTTCCGCCTCACACTGTGGATTACAGAGAACACTGCAGAATGCTGTAATGCCGTACGTTCATTCTTCAAAATGGTTTCAGCTTTCAGGTTTCTCATTTTCTAGTTCAGTGACTTTATCACTAACTGTTTAGAATTTAGAAATCATTTAGAAATACCACTGGAACAATATGCACTGTGTGATTTATCATTTATAGTCTACTTTCCCTTTTGATTATCACAAAAATGTATAATATTTTTAAAGTGTGCTTTTAATACAAACATCTTACTGTTGAACTTTGTGCTCCTACTATAAGAACTCTTTACAATGTACTGCAGTGTCAATGAGCTTTTCTCTGTGACTTCTAGCCTCAGGTCATCTTACAGTAATGTTAAAAGGATTGTAAATCCTTCTTAAGCTTAATAGATGTTTCCCAAAAACACCTTATCTTAAGATGCTCCTAAACCGAAGTTATACAAAGGTCCACTAGGGTCCATGTAACCATGAATGTCTTCATCAGAGGGTGTGCGTGTCGGCTCTGTGGACATCCGGGGACCGTGGTGACCTCGTAGCGCCCCTCGTGTCTGCAGCTGTCTGTGTACATGTCCGTGTATCCGAGGTGTTAGAAGTGTCATAGATTTTAAAGTACCTCCTACCCACTCATAGAACGAGCATCTGAAGAAAATTACAATAGTTTTATTGTTTTTCTCATTTATTGCATGATATAGTCTTTTATTTTACCATGACCATTAATGCTCCTTTGTTACGTGTTGGAAAAGGACACAAAACTAGGCTAACACACACACACATACACACTCAAAAATGATACAAATAAATAAAACAGTTATTGATACTTTGTGTTGCATATCCCCGGACTGA
>NW_022281446.1:0-11092 GCF_004355925.1 Anarrhichthys ocellatus | reverse complement strand
TGGTAGTAATAATATTGATGGTATCAGTAATAGCAGTAGTAGTAGTAATAATAGTAGCAACAGCAAAAGTTGCAGTAGAAGTAGTAGCAGTAGTAGTAGTAGTGATACTAGAAATATTAGTAGCAGTAGTAGTAGTTGTCGCAGTATTCGTAAGAGCATTCAGTATTTCAACAAAAAAGCCTAATTTTGAGCTTAACGTTAGATGTTAATGTTAGATAAACATAAACAGGTTATTAAATGACAGGCTTCATCACAAGCATTTCAGTTATAATTCATTTTGTGGGGCCTTTACTTTAAAATGGGGTGTGTGTGTGTGGGGGGGGAGTCCTCTTAAAATCTCTAAGACCTGAATGACTGTATGAGAGAGAGACACAGAGAGAGAGAGAGGATGAGTGAGTGAGTGAGAGAGAGAGAGAGAGAGTATGAGTGAGTGAGAGACTCTGATCTCTCTGGCAATCTTTCTCATTTGGAGATTGTCCTATGTTTTATCATTTACAGCTTACATAACTATTGTCCTGCTCTGTCATGTCTTTCCTCGTCTCTCCCTCTTGTGTCACGGTGTGTGTAAATGTCACTCGAATCAGGAAACTTATCAGAATACCCATATTTGATTGGCTGAGCTGCATCACGTATATCTCTAAATCATGTGTGTGCGGCTTTTATTTTAAAATGGGGGGGGTCCTCTAAAAGTCTCTAAGACCTGAATGACTGTATGAGAGAGAGACACACACAGAGAGAGAGAGAGAGAGAGAGGAGTGCGTGTCCGTGAGTCTGTGTTTATCAACATCACTAATTAGCTTAATCAGAAACACCTGTGTCCTTGCAGCCTTTTCATGGAGATTAAACAGAGAAACACCTCTCAAACAAATCCTCAAAACTCCCATAACCATCATATCAAACATCAAAAATGCTTAACAGCATTCCAACAATGAGAAGACAATATCGCTGCATGGCATTTGTCTGACATGAAGCATGTGTTTTCTTTGCAGGAAATCACCTTCCCTAAGATGGTGGCCAACTGTTGTCGTTTTCTCTGTTACTTCTGCCGAATCAGCCGCCAGAACCAGAAAGCCATGTTTGACCATCTCAGCTACCTGCTGGAGAACAGCAGTGTTGGGCTTGGTGAGTATGTGTGTGATATATACTGTATCTGTTGGTTAGTTCTCCACTGAGAAGTCCCCGCCCATCTTTGAAATGGGTTCGTTAAGTTCACTGTATACAGTTTACATCCACAAGTGGTTAACCACTTGAGCCACAACATAAATGCAGATTGCCTGGATGATTGGGTGCTGTGGATTAATGGAAGCTTGAACATTTATGGGAGTTATGTGAGTACTGTTGTGTGACTGAAGAGAAACATTGAAACAGAAATCATATGTTGAGAATGATGGTCCCATGAACTGTGTCTGAAATCGCACTCTGACCTTGCACACTCATTCATTATCTTAAATAATTGACACTCAATGGTTAACTCAATAACAAGCAATATACAGTATTGAGATTTTGGACTCTTATGAATCATAATTATTTTGGTCATTGCTGACAGCTGTACAGTCATTTTAAAATCTATAAAATGCAGTGCAGTGTCCATGTCATGGACAATACTTACCTTCTTACTTACAGTCATTACACTGAGGACTTTTGAAGGGGTAGATCAGATAGTGGTACTTCAGAATTCGGAATTAAAATGGGTTCTACATAATACCCTTCGAATGTAAAAGGGTTCTAGATGAACCCCTTGGGATATGAAATGGTTTTCAATAGAACCCTCTGGATGGGTTCTAGATGAAACCCTTGCAATTTAAAAGGGTTCTTGGTAGAATCCTCGGGTTTCTTGTTGACACCCTTAAAAGGTTGAAAGGTAGAGCCTCCAGAGAGGGCTCTTGGTGGAACCAATATACCATAGAAGGGTTCACTGTAGAACCTCTCATAAGAGGTTCTGGCTGGAACCTTTCACATATGGTTCTAGGTAAAACCCTTTCTGTTGGGTTCTAGGTAGAACCCTCTGAAAGGATTCCAGGTGAAACCTTTATAAGATGTTCTATCATTAATCAAAAAGGGTTCTCCTCTGGGTACAAGCTGGAAACCCCTGTGGTTCCTTTAAGAGTGTACATAGTGAATAGAGAGTGAACACAGCAGATGGAGTCTGCTCAGTTGTAACCATGCAGCCAAAATACCAAACTTCAATACTTTGTGAACATTTTCACTTCATATTGATATTAATATATATATGTTTTATACATATAAAAAATTATAATTATATGATTCACTTCAAATTGATTTGTCACCTACACCATCACACCAGTGCAATGTGTAGTGAAAAGTGTTGCTGTCCCCAAAATAGAAGGTAAAGAAATGTATAAAAAAGTGAAGCCCACTCTGATACAGCGGTGCTTATAATCCACAACACATTGTTAGTCGTGCAGTGAACTTGGCAGGAAAAAACACAAGACTTTGACCAAGCAGATCATGTGAAGTGTATGTGAAGTGCCAGTATGGATACTGGATACAAGAAGATGAAAGCCAGCAGTCATATGTTTGACGATGGAGATCCTCTGCTCGCTCCTTCCTAACTGCTTTCACCACTGTTGTTGCTTACAACCCGTGAGTTGTTTTCCACTAGCATGTTCCTGTGTGTGGAGAAGCTGTGTGCTGTTCTCTGACAAGGTTTTGGGTACTTTTTGAAACCTTTTTTTTTACAGCTTCTTCCCTTATTAGTCACAGAGAGCGTTGGCTGTCTGAATAGTGCTGTGTATCTGACAGTGCTGTATCCAGGAACAGAGCCTCTGTCGTCTTATTAGTGATAGACTCCCTATTCTCTTAAGTGTATTTATATTTATTATATCTTTTCCTCCCCTCCCCTCCTCTTCCCTCCCCTCCCCTCTCCTTATCTTCTCTCCTCTCCTCAGCATCTCCTTCCATGCGAGGATCTACTCCTCTGGATGTGGCTGCAGCATCCGTCATGGATAATAATGAGTTGGCCCTGGCTTTAAGAGAGCCAGACCTGGAGAAGGTGAGGTTCACAAACATTTACACACACACACACAAGGTATGTCAAAATATTTCAGCAATTTAGTGGTTGTTTCATTTGAAGTATGCATGAGCTGAGCCTTTGCCAGGCTCCTATTTAAGGATTTAGTTTTTTTTAACAGATAGACCTCAGAGAGTCCTCACAAACGACACTTTATCAGTTAGACAGCAGCACAGGCTCACCACAAGGGTGCATTCTCGTCCCCCTTATTCTCTACAGCAGTGGTCTTCAAAGTTTTTCAGGCCAAGGACCCCCAAACTGATAGAGAGATGGAGCAGGGACCCCCGACTATATATATTGTATAAAATTGTGTTTTATATTAAATTGGCCTAGTACCATGTATAAACATACCTCTTTATTGTGCATTCAATACTAAGCTATTCAAATAATACACAGGTTCATATATTCATGTTTTTATTTTAAACATGTGCAAGGTACAGTGAGTAGGGTGGCCGTGCCACTGCCATTTATAAACATACCTTGTCAGCTGATACCAATGCCAATATCAACATTGTCTGTTAATTGCATGATAATCATGCATACAAGATATTCAAATTAACGTTTTCATTTTAAACATAAATGTGGAAACAAAAATGAGTGATGGCCTATTAGTAGGGATGGGTATCGTTTGGGTTTTTTCCGATACCGGTGCTAAAACGATACTTTTAAAATGATCCCGGTGCCTAAGCGGTGCTTGAACCGATACTTTTTTCTTCAAATTGAACAATATACTAACTGTTTAAAGTATACCATGACTATAAATAAATACAAAACACACTCTGTACACACACTACAGCTTCAAACTTCAGCAATTCTTTTGCAGAAATATGAGCATATTTTCCTTCTCTGGCAAAATACGACACGTTTCATGACTTGTTTTATTTTACCAGTTGGTGGCGGTAATGCACCAATTCGTCATTTGCCAACCGCCACTACACCTCAAAGAAGAAGAAGAAGAAGAAGAAGAAGCTTTCGCGTGCCTGTGGATGTTGTGCTTATGAGCGCCAGCGCTAAGTACCCCGTTGTAATAATACTATGAGTGAGGAACGGAGGACCGAGTCTGCCAGGACGGAGTCAGCAGAGTAGTGTAAAAAAAGAATTTCAATCGGCTCAGGCACCGAAAGGAAGCACCGAAATCTGCGTTGCGTTTCGGTCCGGTAGATACCATATTGGCACCGCTTTTCGGTACCCAACCCTACCTATTAGTGCCACTGCCATGCATAAACATACCTGTCATCTTGCATATAATACTGAACTATTGCAATAATGGACACATTCATGTTTAGAGAAAAAAAAATGTAATTATTATTATTTTTTATAAATTGTCTAATCAACCAAATATTTCGCGGACCCCCTGTTGAAGACCTCTGCTCTGCAGTAATGCCTGTAAGAGCATCCATTCTTAACGTCACCTTATTAAATTCGCTGACAACGCGGTCCTCCTGTCACTTCTTAAACATCACCAAGACCAGGGAGATGGTTCTTGATCTCAGAAGGAAGCCTCTTAGGACATAGACAGCGAGGAGGTGGATGTTGTGGACCAGTATAAATATCTTGCTAACATCTTTTATAACAACCTTGAATTTTTTAGCAAAAACACATCAGCTATAATGCCACACCAATATTAATACTTCCCCCAAAAATCCATCCTTCAGGACCATCTACAGTTCCTTCATTGAGAGATTCTGTGTTTCATCGGCTGGTTCCCATCCCTTACTGTCAAAAACAGAAAGCGTAGTGAACACTTTCTCATAAATCCCTGGAGTGCCCCTCCCAAGCTTAGCCTCATTCTATGAGCAGCAAAGGCCCGTGATGTCATGGGGGAAAGTATTCATGTCCTCCACCCCCAGTTCCAGATACATTCACCTGGTAAACAAGGACCTGCAAGACAATTCTGTCCTCTATCGGGAGCTTAGCACATACAAAAACAAACATGAAATACCTAAATGCCTTCGAGCTTTATGGACTATTTACATATTCACTTATTCTTATCGTTATTGTATGATGACTTTTATCTATTTCATATTTGTTTTTTTTAGCAACTACACCATCAGTGCAACATAGTCTTAATGTCGACATAGCTCCGGTGCTTGTTAATGTCTGTCTGTGTTCATGGCTGTTTCTTGTCTATTTGCACTTGCCCAAACTCAGATTGCCTTTGTGGATAAATAAAGTTGAGTTGAGTTTAATTTAATTGAATGCAAAATACAGAATTGTATGA
The DNA here is from genome assembly GCF_004355925.1 of Anarrhichthys ocellatus. Classification (NCBI taxonomy): domain Eukaryota; kingdom Metazoa; phylum Chordata; class Actinopteri; order Perciformes; family Anarhichadidae; genus Anarrhichthys; species Anarrhichthys ocellatus. The sequence continues at coordinate 5,840 of NW_022281446.1, read as the reverse complement.
GGAATACGGGCTGCAGATGATTTATCTGGGCATCATCTCAGCCCTCACCTCACTCAGACCAAAAACAGATGGTGTGTTTTTGTGAACCTCACCAGGCATACCAGACCACAACACAGTGAAAACATCGATCGATCTATCCATGCATCCATCTATCCATCATCCATCCATCCATCCATCTATACATCCATTTATACATCCATCCATCTATCCATCCATCCATCCATTTATACATCCATCCATCTATCCATCCATCCATCTATCCATCATCCATCCATCCATCCATGCATCCATCCATCCATCTATCCATGCATCCATCCATTTATACATCCATCCATCTATCCATCCATCCATCTATCCATTCATCCATCTATCCATCCATCCATCTATCCATACATCCATCTATCCATCCACCTATCCATCCCTCCATCTATCCATGCATCCATTTATACATCCATCCATCTATCTATCCATCCCTCCCTCCCTTATTATTTGCGTTTAGGTGCTCTGTGTGTTCTTTTCAATAGGGGTATATAGTTTTACTTATATATAATATACTTAAATAATGGCCACTTAGAGTAACTTATCTTATTGATTCATATCATATATATGCATTATAACAGCAATTGCGATGGGTTCTAAATATAGTATAATGTATTACAACTATGGGAAATATAATGATGGAATTAGCAAGCAGGCTAGCTAACTAGTCTGCCGCTATATTTGTAAAATGTACCAAATGAATGTGTCATCATTCTTCATCCACTTACCATTGTCACAGCGTAGGAAAGCACATTGCTATAGCCAGATGATGTGTAACCAATGTAGCATAAAAGCATGGTGGACTTAGTAATCAAGCTAAGTAGCCCAGTCCATCTATAGTATATAAAGTCTACATTCTTGTCACAGCGTAGGATGGCACATCGTTATCACCAGATCAGCTGCCAATCACAGCACAGTAGTGCTAGCCAATCACAGCACGGTGGGACACTCTTGGGGAAAAAAATAACGCTGCTTGACCTTATGAAATTATAAAATAAAATGCTTTATAATGTGTTATGCTTATTGTTATAAAGCATGGAGAACATTTATGAGTGCTTATAACTATGATTATACAGTGTTATAATGAGCATTATAAGTATGTTTATGATGCATCATAGACATGGTCATCAAAGGAAGTGTTACTAAACTTGCCCCTTTGTCTGCCCGTGCAGGTGGTGCAGTACCTGGCTGGCTGTGGGCTGCAGAGCTGTGTGATGCTGGTGCGTAATGGATACCCGGACATTGGCTGGAACCCTGTGGAGGGGGAGCGCTACCTCGACTTCCTGCGCTTTGCTGTCTTCTGTAATGGTGAATTCACAAATCCCTTTTCTCACATTCGACTACATTGGTAGTCAAATCTGTTCTTCTTACACAAAAGCTGTTGTCCCTCTTTATCAATGTATGCATGTGTACGTAGTATGTGTTCGCCACGCAGTTTGTTTGTCATGAACACCTCTGCTGTTCTGTGGCCAGGTGAAAGTGTGGAGGAGAATGCCAATGTCGTGGTGAGGCTTCTGATCCGCCGACCGGAATGTTTTGGCCCGGCCCTTCGCGGTGAAGGTGGCGATGGGTTGTTGGCGGCGATGGAGGAAGCCATTAGGATCTCTCAGGATCTCTCCAGAGATGGTCCCTCTCCAACGTCTGAGAGCAGCAAAACACTGTAAGACAACATCGTCACTTCTTGTTTTATGTTTACACGACTAGAAATCTTTTACAGTTCAATAGATCAGTGTTTTTGTAAATGTCCCGATATATATGTTTCAACCCAAACACGGGTATTGTCCATCCCAGATCTGTGTTTTTATATTCACTGAATAGAGGGAAACCCTGTGTTTCATTTGTTGCTTGAGTGATGAATTATGGGAAAGCAACCTGACCTGTTTAAGATGTGAGTAGTCTGGACTATTTAGTAGCATCATGTTTTTGTGTGTGTAGCAGTGACATGCTGGAAGAAGACGAAGATGATACCATCCACATGGGGAACGCCATCATGACCTTCTATGCTGCTCTCATTGACCTGCTGGGCCGCTGTGCTCCAGAGATGCATGTGTGTGACCACACACACACACACACACAGACTCATATCGATACCCACACTAACCTAACCCATTTTGTTTCAGTTAATCCATGCTGGTAAAGGTGAAGCGATCCGTATCAGAGCAATTCTGAGGTCCCTGATTCCTATTGAAGACCTGGTGGGAGTTATCAGCATTCCATTCTCCATGCCCAACCTGGCTAAAGGTAAGCAGACCCTCCAGCACCCAGCCTATCTTACATACATAACAGTATTCCTGAAGTTCAACAGGTCCAGTATGAGATCAATGATAAACATGAGCAAATAAAAGCATTGACTTAGTTGATGGTTAAGTCTTGACTTCTTGTTTGTTTTGTGTGTGTGTTATGTGTTTGCCTCTGCATGTACAGACGGGTTGGTGGTGGAGCCGGACATGTCGGCTGGATTCTGTCCGGACCATAAAGCAGCCATGGTCCTGTTCCTGGACAGGGTCTACGGTATAGAAGACCAAACCTTCCTGCTGCACCTGCTGGAAGTCGGCTTCTTACCGGACCTGAGAGCCGCTGCCTCTCTGGACACTGTAAGTGTGTGTATGTGTGAAACTTTCTTTGTTGCCCTTTGATATTTCCTTAAAATTGAACTAATTAAATTCTGTAGTTCCTCTCAGCTCTGTGGAGCTTTTTAGTCTATACATGATCATTGTTTTGGTTTAACAGCCTGTAATTTGACTCTGTTGGTTGAGTCCCGCTTCTGTCATCCACATTGTTTCCAGCAGCAGCAGCAGGCTTCTGTGTTAATGCTCAGCATCAAACAGCAGACATTATTTTCATAAACACAAATATTCTCAAATGAATCTCATATATTTTGAATGAGCAGAAGGTTTTGAACATGAACACATAGGATTTATCAAAGTCCACTGGTTTATGAATTACTTAAACTGAATTCATGTACTGTTCAGGTGAACAGGTGCCACGTGCACATTTAAAGACGGAACTTCCACAAACTAAAGACAATTCATAACTTTGAATCGAAGAAGTTGATGTACAGCAGATCAAATATTTGTTACAATACAGAATGTCTGAGAGCCTTCATAACTTATACTCTGGCTTTCACCATAAATTGATGCAGAAGAATTCAACAGAATGCAGAAAATGAAGTGTTTAACTCCCTCCAATGCACCACTGGAGTAAACGTCAAATGTATTGCAATGTTATTATAACAATCATTTCGGGTGGTATTCTCTTGGGAAGAGTCTTTCTCAGCCACAAACACACATTACGCCTCTTTAATCCCACTGCCCTTCGAATGCACATTTTCCTCAGACCAAACCTGATCGCTCACTCAAATCGTCCTTTTTTCTCTGTCTTTTCTCTCGTCTTCTCTCGTCTTCGCTCTGTGTTCGTGTCAGGTTGCCCTCAGTGCCACAGACATGGCCCTTGCCCTCAACAGGTATCTGTGTACTGCTGTGTTGCCTCTCCTGACTAAATGTGCTCCACTGTTTGCGGGGACGGAGCCCTTTGCCTCGCTGATCGACTCCCTCCTCCACACGGTCTACCGCCTGTCCAAAGGCTGCTGCCTCACCAAGGCCCAGAGGGACGCCATAGAGGAGTGTCTGCTGGCTGTTTGTGGGTAAGACTGGTATTATGTGGGAGAGAGATGCAAAACAGATGCGCAAGTGTGCGAGTCATTAGAATTGATCATTGATGTTAAAACATGTGGAAGGGGTTGTCAGGAGAGCAATGTAAGATTCTGACAAGTGTTGTGAACTAATAATAATACTTAGTATGGTACAAATAATCATTCATTTAAGCTACTACGAGGAACTTTTCATTGGTTATAAAACAGTCTCAATGTAATGCCTCTATAAGATTAAAACATGCAGGTTCACCCGAAACGCCTCCAGCTCAGCCTCCAGCTCAGCCTCCAGCAGCGACCAGCCAAACGCGGACAGACTCAGAGCTGACTTCCCTGCTGTCTTCGACCTTCAGCCAGAGCTCCAGTGGAAGGAGGAGAGCTCCACTGGGAGCCAACACCAACGCCACGCTGCTGGAGGTCCAGGCTGTGTTGCTGGGCCCGCTGGAGGAAAGGGCGGCACTGGAGAACCAGAACCAGGACTACGCATATCTTTAGTGTATTCATTTTAATATTCTCTGTAATTTTGTAAGATTGTAATATTATATAGGTGGAGGCTTCAAATAAGCCCAGTTGGCATTTTGCCTGTTCCTGCACTGTGATATCCATTTATCTTTGTTATGTCTGTTTATTTTTATTTTATTGTTTGAATTGTGCAAAATAGATAAACTAAACTAAACTAAACTACGCAGAGCAGACTGTCCCCTGCTGTAGTAGAATGAGGTTTTCTAAAGGGACTCTGGTGCTCAGAAACACTACCACTTCTGTCCTCAGGGACCGCCAGAATCAACACTAAATGAAAGTTCCTCATAGCAGCTTTAAGCTTTACTTTAGAACTCACACCAATAAACTTCAGCCACACTGTAATATTATGAGTTTAGTCATTTGAACTATGATGTGAGCATCATCACCTCCTCTTATCATTTCAGGTCTGCTTCACTCTTAACAGCTCTGGCTTCAACCTGACTATTGCTACTAATCACTATATTCTCATTTATTTGATTCCCCAACTCGTTCATTATTCATTTTTGTAGATGCATCTTTGTGAAGCACTTGCTTTTTGTGTTTTATTATAATGTCATTGTTGGTCATTTGTTTTTCTAGTTTATTTTAGTTTAAAGATCTGAATTGTACTGTTTCTGTGTGGTAGTGTAAATAACCAACTAATGTACATCATCTTAATAATGTGCAGTAAGCTGAGGCCTTCAATGATGCAGCATCTGCTGAGGAGGCTGGTGTTCGACGTCCCTCTGCTGAATGAACACACCAAGATGCCTCTGAAGGTGAGCAACTTGAATCTCCCTCAATTCTAAAGTGCTTTTCAAATGAATCTTCAGGGCTTTTACTTTAGCTCATACAGTTGTCAACAACACAATTCTTTCCTTACAAGTGCACTTCCTTTGCATCAGCATCTCTGATTTCAGTGTCCTGAAAATATGATCAAGGACAAGCGATCTTGCACTGTGAACTTGTGCCAACGGCTGCACTATTTCATTGAAAATTGTTCTTATAGCCAGCAGATGGTTGATGAATGTCCTCTTGACTTTACCCAGCTGTTGACCAATCACTATGAGCGCTGTTGGAAGTATTACTGCCTGGCTGGAGGCTGGGGCAGCTTCGGAGCTACATCAGATGAAGAGCTTCACCTCTCCAGGAAACTGTTCTGGGGAATATTTGACGCTCTGTCACGCAAGGTAAGGCTCTAGTTTAGGCCTATTTGTTAAATAAGAACATTAATGGAAAATTAAATGAATTGGACGATATGTCAAAAAAGTTAAGGTGTAAGGGGTACTTCTGATTTGTGTTGCACTCACATGGGACAGATTTATGAAAGAAGTAGAACAGTGCACTCAATAGACTGCATGTCTCCGCCAAGTTGTATTGAATGAATACAAACCACAATTGGCCCACGAGCATATCTGAAGCACTTTTCCACTCACACGTCTCACACAACAGTCAGTGAAACATGTTTTTCAAAAAGTATGAAGCACTGCAACCTTGAAAGGTATTTGGGCATACAGTCATAAATGAGCACAAAAACTATTAGGCTGATGGGTCCAGTAGTATTTGAGATTAGCTGAGGACAGACGGGATGCGCGCGCACGCACACGCACACACACACACACACACACACACACACACACACACACACACA
>NW_022281445.1:0-11160 GCF_004355925.1 Anarrhichthys ocellatus | reverse complement strand
AGAGAGAGAGAGAGAGAGAGAGAGAGAGAGAGAGAGAGAGAGGAAACCAGGTTACTCTGTAACGGAGAGAGAGATTGAGGCGGAAAGAGGAGGTTACCACAGCAACTCGGGGGACATCGCTGCAGCAGCCGAGGGGACACACAGGTAAGGTTACTGTGTGTGTCGGTACATGTGTCTGCATACGTTTGTTTTTATAAATGTGTTGGTGGATTGAGCAGTGCATTCTGGGAGGGGGGAAGAGAAGGAGGGGGGGGATCCTATTAGCAGAGTCCAGGAAAAGTAAGTGTGTGCTTATCAGTCACACACACACACACACAACTGCAGACTGACAGGATTTCGTCATGTCTTCGTACATGTGAGGATGTAATATTGTACTATTTTAGTTGCGTGGCTGTGAACTTTAAACTGAGTTCACAGTTCAACGTCTTTACGGCTTCACACCGTAAAAATGACCGATGAGTTGATTTATTACTAAACTAGTTTGATTATTGATCTGATGTTTAAGTTCATTTATTGATCACGAACTCCTGAAACAAGTTCTTTGTTTTTTAGTTTTTATTTATTTGCATATAAACCTAAAATACATGAAAGAGGTAAAGAAACAGACAACGTACTCACTCAGCAATAAGATATTTAATCACCTCACATGGTCTCTACTGTGATTAAAACGAACCTCTCTCAATGATCAGTAACAACAATAACTTCATGTAGAGATGTTGTCATGTCTGTAATGTGTCGGTCAATTCATGTCGCTGCGCTTTGTGTACCATTTGAAAAACCAAAACACTCGACATCTCATCCAACAATGTACACAACATATAAAATATAACAATGTCTAAAATCAAAATGTATCAATTAAGAAGAAAACCAAAACACAACATGCAGAAGAAAATAAATAAGATAACGAATAGAACAACCTATAATGACACGTGCCTACAATAGACTAAATATAGAATTATAATAATGTAAACATGGCCTCCCTTCCTCCTTGCATACCTGGAAGCTTTAAGTTTGACATGGAAGAAGAACTCGTGCTTGTGAACTCTGGTTCTGCGTTACGTGCATCCATCTACGTAAAGTGTACTGCGTGAACCTACTGTTACAGTTTGCCTCCCTATAAAACGTACTGTATGTGTGGACATTCTGGTGTCCCAGTGGACATTCTGTCAGCTGCTGATCAGCGAGTGGAGACGACGCTCATTGTCGTTTAGATTGAAATCAAACCTGAGGTTGTTTACAGCAGCTGGTGTTGAGTTTCTGTCTGTCTGAACTCTGTTCACTGTTAAACGTGTGAACCAGTGGATGGAGATTAATCAAGAGCACAGTTTTCAGCCGTAATAAGAAATCTTATTCATGTAGCAATTCACAAGCAATAAAGCAAGATAAGAGAGCCACGGTGCAACAGATATTTAATGATTTACCAACGTTTCTACACGACAGTCTTCTACCCTCAAGACGACTGTCATGTCGAAGTGTTGGTAAATTATTAAATATCTTTAACCCCCGCCCACCCCACCCCCCCCATCTAGACACCAAGGAGTCATAAAACACACAAGTCTTCGTATAAGACACGTCGTGCAATCTTCTCAAGAACTACATTAAAGTCACCAAGCTGTTTGACGCATATGTTAAAGCTGCAGTCTCTCTAGTGACCACCAGGGGGCGACTCCTCTGGTTGTATAGAAGTCTATGAGAAAATGACTCTACTTCTCTCTTGATTTATTACCTCAGTAAACATTGTAAACATGAGTTTATGGTCTCAATCTCCAGTTTCAAGTCTTCTTCAATACAGCATGATGCATCTGTCTTTGGTTTCTGATTGTAGCAGTGAACCAGTTTGTCTGAGAACACTAGTTGACCTTTATAGAGCAACATCCACAACGTTAATAGTAGGGTCAAAATAAAACTTTTGGTTAAACTTTAGAACATAAGGGTGCCGCCGTGGCTCATTGGGTAGAGAGGGTCGTCCGGCAACCGCAAGGTTAGCGGTTCGATCCTCGCCTGCTACGAGCCGAAGTGACCACAGCAGATGCAAAGCCGTGCATCAAAGCACACAACACTAACCTATGTGTTTTTGTTTTTTTTTCTTCTTGATGAAATGGGAAATGCAGTGTGTCATGAAAGAGTGTTGTGAGATCTTGAAGAACGTTAAGTTTAGAGATCATCTGTCCAGTTGTTTATGAATGTCTGTAGATTTTTTTTTTTTTGGGGATGTTAACTTTATCTCTGTCTCTGCTTCCTGTTGCAGGTTGAAGTGACGATGAGCAGATGGAGGACAGACCTGGTGGTCCAGTTCCACCTCTGACCTTCATCAAACAGTTTTGGACTTTACTGGGTACCAGGAAGCCAAGGGACCCTTCGCACAAATAGCGACGGTCCAAGGAAAAAAGGAAGTTCAGTGCAGTTAGGTGTCTAAGGTGCCACCATGTCCCAGGCAGGTAAAGTGCTCCACCTGTACGTTGAAGTGAGGTCTGTTGCCGAGGAGGAAAATGAAGTGCCTGGAGGAAGAGATGATGGGACTGCTCACCTGATGCTTCAGTGCCCAGACGTCCTCCCTCAATCTCAGAGAAGCTCCAGCCCCAACCGCCGTCAGAATCTTTCCCCAGTCTCTCATCACCAAACTGGGGTTGGAAGCCACTGCTTATCCCCCTCAAAGTCATCCTCCAGGCACTCTGTCAGCTTCCAACTCCAAAACCCTGATGCTACAGGGTGTCCCACCCAGTTCCACCGGCAGGATTTGTCGCATGACGGTATCAATCAATTGCTCCAGGTCCTTGCACCTGGAACAACTGGTCTAGGCCAGCATGGCTCATTGGGACGCACCTGTTCCTCTGACATGGATCCCTACCGGGCAAAGATGCTTATCTCCCCATCTTCTACATCTTCTGGGACAGTGACCATACCCTCCACACCTACCAGCAACCGCAGGTCCTACGAAGTCCCAGGGGTTGTGGGTGAGGAAGGGAAGACATCTGTGGTGACCTTTGGCTACATAGAGAAAGCTAACGTTCACAGCATGGGGGGCCGCTGTACCTCTGTGTGCCAAAGTGAGTTGAGCAATCCTCCTAACAGAATGGAGGGGCAGCGGCTCCGAAAGAGGTTGAGTGACCCAGTGTGGTGCAATGGGCAGCCAGGGCAAGGGGACCCTTACCACAATCACCCTTACACCTCCAGGAGTCCGACCCTACAAGGCTCGCCTTACCTGCAGAGGGCGAGCCCAGACCCAGTTGCCAGAGATGCCACCTACAGGGCCTTGGAGGAATTTGGATCCCCAGAACTTAGGCACAGATTTGCTGGGCACAACCCAGAGAATTACAGTCCAACCTTGCCACGGCACTACCAGTCCCCCCGCTGCCGGTCCTGGGGGGGGTCACCTGTCCTGCCCCGCAGCACCCTTACCCTGCCATCAAAGGCCCTGCTGGACAGGGGAGTCTGCCGTAGTTCAGTGAATGGACTACCCAGAAGTCCTGCCTCCGACCACCTGTGTTCTCACAGTGGGTACTGCTCCCACTCAGTAGCTCAAACCTCACCTCTTGGCTCTCGTGGCCCTCCCCAGAGCCAGCAGAGATCATGGGTGGGGGAAGAGAGCCCCAGGTTGTCCAGCAAATTTCACCCACCGTTACCCGCGGGGAGACCCACAGACATCCAGCATGAGATCCCAACTAGCATATTCCACACCAGCAACCATTCCAGGACTGGCTATCAAGCTAGTGGGAACCCCAAACACAGTGTTGGTAGTAGCTATTGTACCAACATCAATGCTAATCATAATGCTACACACAGTACACACTACAGCACTAGTGATAACGTATCCATCAAGACTCACTACAAACCGTCAAGCTGCAGTAGCAGAGCCAGTGACACAGTCAGCCCAACCAATGGCAGGAGAAGCATCTCCCCATCCTTCAATTCTGAAGTGGCTTGTAAGTTAGAGGTGGAAGCTACCAAGCTGTCCAATATTTTAGCTGAGAGGCGGACTCCCTCTCCAACATATTCTCAAGCTGAGTCACTGAGGTCAGAGAGTCCCAAGATGTCATTCCTGAGCGAATCCCAACCGTATGCCACTATTCATGAGCGAAATTCCCCTGAGACTCTGCGGGCCGACAACCAGAACCTCAGATGGAAGACAGACAAAGCAACGCCTCAAACCAGACCAGGACGCGTCTCACCGCTCTTATCCCAGAAAGGCCCGTCTTCGCCAGCATCTTCAGCCTTGCCGGCTAGGTTGCACTGTGCAGCCACTTCTCAATCACCAGTCTTGGACCCACGGTATCAACGTGGTTCATCGCCCTCTAAGGACGTGTCTGCCCTGCACCACTACCAGCTGCCACAGTACACTGGAGACCACAAACCGCCCAGCATGGAGCGGAAGCAGTATGATCACCTCTTTGACAGATCTCTGAAGGAAAGCCCTGAACTCTCAAGGAGACTTCTCTCAGAAGCGTTCCCCGTGAGCTGGTCGGACGCTGGACCGGTCCAGGATGGGGACGAACTCTGTGAAGACGACTGCAGACAGTCGGACTCTAGAGTGTACATTCCAAGCAAAGAGGAACATCGCAGGAAGGTTGGAAGAGACGAAGGAATGGAGGCATCGGTGCAGGAGTGTCAAGCGCCAGTTACAAGTGTGTCCAAGGACGAGAGGGAGGAGGTTCAGGATCACAGCGGGGCTGCTGGGATTGCCTCTCAAAGCTCCAGTGGGGTTACGGGCAGCATGGGAGACTCCCAGATGGACAGAAACGACAGTCTGTCCCCCGAAACCTCGAGCCAGTCCAGCCATGACACGGCAGACACCGGCTCAGGGATACAGGTCGGCTGGGTGGGGGGTGGGGGGGGGGGGGGGGATGGTTGTTGTGTGAGGAGGTAATCATGTAGATTATGTGGATGTTTTGGATCTGTGAGGAGGGTGAGGTTGTCTGTTGCTGAGTCTTCCCATCACATTGTGACTTATTGACACAATTACCTTAACAATAAATATATAATATAGTTCTTCCTTCACCAGTGAGTTACTTTCTGTTCTCAGTGTGTTTCCTTATGGAGGGATTCCATCATCAGCCTCATCATTACAACAAACAGTATCTTCTTAGCATTTAACATCTCCCATGAGGCTTGGGCCATTCTGGGTCTTAGACTAATGGGAAATATTGTTTAATGGTGACAAAAGTTTGTTTCTTTTCAGTTTTAAGATTGTGAGATGCACCATTTTTCTTTTTTTTGGGCAAATTAGTAATTGTAATTGTGACAATATCACTATTGTATGATTCTAAAGTGTCTTAACGGAGTTCTGATGCTGTTTTGAAATCTTCTTGAACCCTGTTAAGTCACTGGTGTACCCTGCGTTCCTGTGGAGCTGGGAGGCTTTAAAAATGAATTCACATTAAGTTCTAATTCCCCTTTTCAAATGAAAACTGCTACTAATACTACTGGAAGTATTCATTTGGTTTAGGTTGTTACCAACCTAGAGGTTGCCAAACATGTGCATTAATAACTATAACTTGTATGGTATTTCTGTGTGAAACGCATCATTTCAATATACTGCTGTCGTTTCTCTTCACGCAGTCGGACGGCGGCTCGTCGACGACTCCGTCCTCGCGGTCGCAGAAGATCGCCAGAGCCAAGTGGGAGTTCCTGTTTGGAGGTCAGACGGAGGAGAGTCTCTGCAGTAAAGGTTATTTATATTCACTTATTCACTTATTTATTGTTATCAATGTTTACATTTTGCTAGCAAAAATAAAAATAGACCATATCGTTCTGAGCAAAGTGAGGATAGAAACAAAGCTGTAACGGAAGTCACAATTATAGATATTACATTATATTTGGTGTTCAATTATTTAATTAAGCCAAGAGATCCTCAGTGTTACTATCAGCAGTAGTCAGTAGTATTAGTAGTATATCAGTAGATGTCAGTGTTACTATCAGCAGTAAGCAATACCAGGTCTCTCTTGTATTGTGTCTCTGCTCAGTGAAGTAAACAAGCAGCTTCATTAGCTTCCAGTCTTCTTCTAAGCCAATTAGCTGAAGCTTAATACAGCTGAACAGGTCTTAGTATGTGCAACACTACTCACAAGTATTACTACACTACATCCACTTTCTGTTCTTCACTAGCGTCTATTTAAAAACGCTTCTGGTTCACCAGCGTCATCGACCTTAATGTCTGCTTGCTTTGGTCTCATTGTACCATGATTTCTGTCTTGATTCATCCTGTAAATCTAAGCTACCACTACGACATATAACTAACCACACAGTTATCATCACCCTAACCTTTAGTTTCAATTTGCTAAAATTGTTAATTTATTTATTTTTTCACCAAAGGCTCAAATTAGCATATGACAGGAGCGAGAAATGAAGTGAACTCCCTGTTTGAACTGTTCCACAGCAAGAAACCCAGCAGAGAACGATCATTTCACAGAATACATTATTTATGTAAATGTTTGAAGAGCTACAATCCAAGACATAATCCAGAACATCTTTTCTTCCTCCGAAGCAAAATCTAATCTAAAGGCAAAATAATAAAATATTTAGCATTTTCTTTCTCCCAAGGTGTGAATGTAGAAAGTTTTTGTCATACAGATATACTCAGAGATTTGATATTTCAAGGTGTGTGTGTATGTATGTATGTATGTATGTATGTATGTACAAACAAACGTATCATCTGCATAGAAATATATCTTCACTAGACTGGCTGTTCCTGCTAATAATGTGTGTAAAAATAGATACGGAACACGTTCTAATGCAGAACCTTTTGGTACATCTTCAGGACAGACATAAAACATAGAAATCAACACACTTCTTTCCTCCTGCAGACGCTCCGTCCACGACGCCTCCAGCCAGCGGTTCGCCAAGCCCCACTCCTCCCTCCTCCCTCCGTCTGAAACCAGCCAATCAGAGGAGGGGGCGGGGCAGCAAGGGTCCGAGGTTGTCGCATCACGCGGTGCGGCAGATCGAGGTGGAGCTGGTGACCCCCGACCCCAGAGGCTCCACCCCCAGGACGGGCATCATCCGCCGGACCGTCCAGTACTCCGAGACGGATCTGGACTCCGTGCCACTGCGGTGCTACAGGGAGACCGACCTGGACGAGGTGGTCTGAATTCACCTGATCCGGTTCATCTAGAATGACGTCATGTTCTCGTTTGATAAATATTGATCATTGTTGTGTAGGTGATGCGGGCGGAGGCTGAGGCGGCCGAGGAGGCAGACTCGGCCTTTGGGAGTAACCGCAGCGTCCTGGGAAACTCCAGCTTCAGCCCGGCCGACACCTCCCCGAAACCCCGGACAGGTGGCGTGAAGAAGAGGGGAGAAGAAGAGGAGGAGGAGGAAGCAGTGGTGAGCTGGGCCAGTGTCCGGATGCTGGGAGATCAACAGAGACAAAGAGCCGACGAGGACGAGGTGTTCAGTCTGCTGCTGAAGGGGTGAGAGATCCACCAGGAACTGTCCCCCACCTCAATGACCCTCCAATAATAATCATGCTCTAAGGTCTGAAACTACAGTTCCCATAATGCTCCAGAAAACAGGAAGTGTAATGTTTCCATGGATTCCATTGGAGTCCATTGCTGTGGACTACAACTTTGTTTTGTGTGATGATAACCTGATTTTTTTTTTTTTTTGTCGTTAAATTACCAGCGACCATCGGTCACTGAGGTTTTGAAAGTAGTTTGATACCTTCCTGTTAATGATCCGGTTAAATCAGCTGTTGTCCATTTAAATCACGTCTCACATTTATTCTTTTATTTGAGGTCCATTGATCACCATCATGTAGCTTCATCTTTACTGGATTAATGTCTGTTCCACTCCACGTCGTCTCACATCTGTGTTTCCTGAAAGAGTCCGTTGTAATAGCAGCGGAGAAAACAGCTGATATTTGTCAATCGGATCAGGAGGATTCGTATAAATGTGTTGGCCCACATGCAGCATGGGATGCACCAATACAGATACCGGACTCCAAACAGCTGGACCATGGGGCCTTCTATGTTTATATACTATTATATACTGGAAATCGTATCGGTGCATTCCTACATGCAGCCCAGAGAAAGCTGGTGATTTCACAGCCCTACCAACAAATCTAGTCTTGTTCTTCAGGAGAAACGTTAGGCTGGAATGTTTGATGTCGCTCACCTGCTACGTCTGGATGTTGGACCCTTTAGAGTCACAAATGAGGCCTCACTGTTGTGATCTAAGTCTGATTCTTTCACGGTGCTGACCCACTTCCTGTTGAGCTGCTGACCAGATTCACTCGTGTAGTTCAGCTCGATCCCTGGAGGACGTGTTGGTTAATAGGATTACAATGTACCCGCGTGCCTGATGGGTTTTTAACGTTTTCTTTTTCCCCTTCAGGTCATTGGCGGCGTGCGACTCGCACGGCGGCCTCAAGTCTCCGATCTCCATCGGCAGCCCCCGACGACCCTCCGAGAGCAACCTGGACTCCTTCAGCCGCCACTTTGAAAGCATCATGGAGTCTCACCGGGCCAAAGGCACCTCGTACAGCAGCCTGGACAGCGTGGACCTCCTGACCTCTGGATCCACGTCGGTGTTCACCTTCGACCTGCCCACCCTCACCCCTGAGATCCAGGTAGGTCGAGCGAAGCTGACGGTGATCGTGTCAACGTCGTCCCGTACGACCGCAGGAGGTAACGCTGATGTGTCTGTGCCGTTCAGAGTCAGATCTGCGACAGCGCCAAGCAGATCATCGAGCTGAGCTTCGCCCCGCTGGTCCGTCCGGACCCGTCCGCCCCGTCGGAGACGTCTCGCTCCGAAATCGCACTCAGTGACTTGGGGGCGGGGCTTCGAGGCTGCTCCAAAGACGACCCTGGCTCTCCGGTTCGATCCAAGTCGGAGAAAGAGTCGTGGCGTCGGTCCATCCTCAAAGACGGCTTCCGCAAGGCGAACTCGGCCCCCTCGCTCCACAGCAGCCCCAGGTGAGTCACGGCTGATGGTGCAGGTCCAGACTGAGGACAGGAAGTCTCCACTTCCTGTCTCCATCCTGGGAAGTGTGACGCTAACGTTAGCTCAGCTTAGCTGACGCTGACGCTGCACAAATAGTAGATGATGCCACTGACAGGAGACCAAATGAAACGCACCGTTACCTTGATTGTAATTACAGATTTCTCTGTTTGAACATTGTTGAAACATTTGTGATAACATAAGAACACAACTCAACAACGTATACAACACAGGTAGTTGTTTTTAGACACTTTAATGAAGAAAAGTTATATATTCAACCTTTCAAATCTGCAAACTGATGACTGCATGTAAAATGTATTATAAATGTACTAGAAATAAAAACAATAGAATCTACCTGCTGCAGTAACACGGATCAGCCACACGGTGACACCAGAGAGACGTGAAGTGGTTACTGTTGGTGTTCACTTGTCTATCTTTGTGAGGACCAGTTTGAGTTTTAGACCTCGAGAGTAGGAGGACATTTAGGGAAGTGAGGACTCTTTAGTTGGTCCTCAGAGTCTCTTTAAGTGTTTGGAGAGTGAGGATGTTTTTAAGAGACGTTTTTGTCTTTAAATCTTGAAAAGGTTGTGTGATGTTTAAAACAAGGAATGCAGTATGTCAATGAGTCCTCATAAGTATTGAAGAACAAACGTGTGCGTTTACATGCATGTGTGTGGGGATTTAATGGGACACATGAGTTTAATTATAGAGTGTCTGACGCACACACACACACACAAGAGGGCGACACTGAGCTGTTTCTGAGGAGCTGAAGTCCATTCACTTTTTTCATACCTGTCATACCTGGTCCTTCCTGTCCAGTCTTTGTTGTAGCGATGTCATACCTGGTCCTTCCTGTCCAGTCTTTGTTGTAGCGATGTCATACCTGGACCTTCCTGTCCAGTCTTTGTTGTAGCGATGTCATACCTGGTCCTTCCTGTCCAGTCTTTGTTGTAGCGATGAATGTAGTGAAAATAGAAATGATCAAGTACAAGTACCTCACACTTGTACTCAAGTAGAGTACTTGAGTACTCTAGGTTCCTCTGGTCTGTGTTTGGTGATCAGTTCTGGCTCCACATCCTCCTCCAGCTCCACATGATCTACTTTCACATAGAACCGAACCACAGAGCCTGTAAAGTCTGCATTTAACAATGCGTCAGCATCTAATTGTTCCCTCCACGTCTTTATGTCCGTTCACCTCAGGACACCGTTGTAATGTCCCTCTTGTTTCAGCCTCAGACATTCACAGAGGAGACCTTTTCTTCTTTTTCTTTTAGTCTCTTGGAAACGTCTGTAGGTTTTGTACCTCTGAGATGTAAAAGTATTGAGTAGCAGAAAAGGGAAATACTCAAGTAAAGTATAAGTACAAAACTTGGCTAAATGTACTTGTTAAATTCCGTTATATTTTATTAGTCATATGTAGTCTGTGTAATGTAATGTAATGTGTCGGGTCAGCACTAGCGACGAGTACATACAACAGTATTTAACATAGAATAAGTTGATAGTAGATACTTATTCCTTTTTTTTGTCTCTTTTGTAACTTTTTCAATACTTACAAACATAATGTCCCCAAGTTTTATCAATGAAAAATATGCTGACTCATTTGGCTGAGAGTCACCAGTTAGCACTAAGTCACTGTGATTTATGACCAAAGTTAACGAAACATTTCACTTTTACGCTTCCAACAACAGTCGTCATCCACAAATCCCCACAAAGAGTCTAACACCTGAATCAGTCCACTGCGTCTCCTACTGACCACCCTGTTGGTCTATCTATTCAAAGAGAAATGTTATGCCTGAGGGTCTGGTGGTCTGAAGGTCTCGTAGTTTGATGGCCTGGTGGTTTGGTGGTCTGTTGGTCTGAGGGTCTGGTGTCCTGATGGGCTCAAGGGTTCTGTGGGCGGAACAGTTCCCGTTCCAGACCTCCATCCAGCTCCCCAGGTTGAACCTGTAGAAGTTAGTCAGGATGCCGACGTTCCTTCCAAACGTCCTCCGTCTTCTCAGAAAGTAGAGCTGCTGACGATCTTTGTGTGACCACATACACACACACATACACACGCACAAAATTCTAATTCAAACACAAACTTTATTGTTTTAGCAGAAAACAAACCTCAGGGAAAGTTTCATGAAAGCAAAACCGAAAAATCGAACTTGATCAACAGCTTCTTCTCCTTCAGCGGAAAGAGACTCCTCCCAACACACACACACACACACACACACACACACACAC
>NW_022281444.1:0-11102 GCF_004355925.1 Anarrhichthys ocellatus | reverse complement strand
CTACAAGCCAATTTTCACTCAAAGTCATAGCGCCACCTACTGGCAACGGGAAGACAGCGTTATGTGACAAACGGAATCCGATTTACATGATATTTACATGATGTGGTCTATATTTGATGTAGAGCAACACAATGCATGTTTGCGCGTGTTCTCTAGCGCCACATAGTGGATACAGGAACTGGTGGAATATTTGCACTACATAATTTCCAGCGTCACACAGTCCAAGCATTAAAAATACGTCTAACTCATGGGCACGCTTTCTGATGGTCGCAGATATTTATGGCCGCTTCTGCCGGCGTCCCGCTAGTACCCCGAGACGCGGGAAGGTGCGAGGGCCCGTACATCGCTGCTTGCAGCTTTAATCTTGTATTTGCTCTCCGTCCTCATCTTTCATTCTCTCTTCCTCCCCTCGCCTTCCCCTCACTTCTCTCTGAGGAGGTTTTCAAGAATGCATGTGTGTGTCCGCAAAAGGACTCATCTTATTTCTCTGTGTTTTTCAAACACTTGTGTGTGCTGTTGTATTTTTATTTATTTATTTGTTTTTTTTTAACAAAATGTCCAAGAAACATCAAACAAGGGGTGGAATGGGAGATGTTTGGAGGGAGGGTGAAGAAGAAAAATACACTACATGGTGAACGCGCTCTTCAAAGGGCCCACATTGCAGCCCTTTGACTAACATCCTGGGGACATAGCTTCACACATACACACACTCCCTCATAGGTCCCCTATGAGTCAGGGGTCACAGCATTTACAAGGCACTTGGTGTACAGTGGCATCAAAACAGTCCCCCAGCAAAGGAAAAACAAAGTGCAGGCAGTGCTGAGAGAGGCATGTGATAAGAAGTAATGCATATCAATACTAGAGCATTTTTAATTTAAGCTGCTAATATTTTGTAGTACCTTGTAATACTGTGTGGTATTTGACTATTTTGAAACAGTAAAAATATGTTTTCCCCATAAAATATCTGCAGCATTAACAAAGCATGTCCATGAATTGATGTGTGCAATAGAGTGGAAAAAGCTTTATCAGAATGATGGCTACGCCATTCCATCAAACATGAAATGTACCACTGGGGCTGCTGTTTTGAATATTAGTAGGGGCGCTGTCAAGGTAATTTCTGATAGAAAAGGCAAAACCCCGTATGATTATCACCTTTGACACGTGCAAAGTTCCATGACTATTTGATCATCCTAAGCCACAGAAAATTCTGCTTCCTTTTCATGATGAACAATGCGTTGCCACGGCAAAATCTTTTAACGAAAACTCACAAAAAAATCATGATTAAGTATCATCAATGTCATAAGGCTTGCTTCACAAAATTTGAGGTTGATCAGGTCAAATGGCTAGGAGTACATCAACGTGTAAAACTTGTAATTTCCCTTTGCCAGTAGGTGGCGCTATGACTGTCAAAATTGAGGCATTGGAATGTTTTTAGGCCTGGACTAGCATCCTGCATAAGAAATTGGGCCAGATTTGACAATGTACCTTCGAGTTACAACAACTTAAATTTCCATGAAAAATTTCATAAAATGGACGCCACGGTTGTTGCTTGAAAACTCATGATTTTGATAACTTTTCATTATAAAAGTCTTAAGATTGTGCTGACCAAGTTTGAAGACGATCGCATAAATACTGTAGAAGTTCCTGAAAATACAAAGCCTGAAAACAGGAAAAATGGCTAAACAGAGCTAACTACAGTAGCGTCCCCTAGTGGCTGAAGGAAATGAAAATGTGAGGGTACGTTACAGGCTGCAATGTGGACATTTGTCTCAAATTTTGTGATGATAAGCACAATGGTTTCAAGGTTAGGTTGATTGATGTACAGAGCCACGCCCCTTATACGTTCATTGGTCCATATATTCTTAACGCGATAAGTTATCAACAAGTTTTTAGGGGTCTTTTGATGACATCGATTAAATCATGATCCACATTAAATTTGGTAGCAATCTGACCCAGCGTTTTGGAGCAGTGTGCAAAAATTTGTTTTTCACAAAAGTTAAAATGGTGGAAATCTGAATGGGCGGAGCTAAAAAGTTAGAGTGCGTTGATTGTAGAGCAGATGGAGCTGAATATGTGTGTCAAATTTCACATTAATCGGACATGTTGGGTGATCGCCGTGGCCTGTGAAACTGTAGGGGGCGCTAGTGAGCCATTTTGTCATACATGAGCATGCAACCCATAAAATCTCAAATTTTTCCGCAGTCCTGATACGCCTGCCAAATTTCGGGAGTTTTTGAGTATGATAAAGCCCTGGAAAATGCGATTTTAGAGGCAACGGAATAATAATAATAATTCTTTGGATTTCAATAGGGACTTCGTCGGTGCTCGGGCCCTAATAAACATTAGAATAAGAATAGGTCCTCCGCTCCGACTACGTCAGTGCTCGGGCCCTAATAATAATTCTTTGGACTTCAATAGGGCCTTCGCCCAACTTCGTCGATGCTCGGGCCCTAATAATAAACATTAGAAGAACAATAGGTCCTCCGCTCTGACTTCGTCGGTGCTCGGGCCCTAATAATAATTCCTACAGTTTCAATGGGGACCTCGCAGCCCGACGTCGGTGCTCGGGCCCTAATTAGGAGGGAGAGAGAGAAAGCTACAAAGAATGAGAGAGAGGGAGACTCTCCTCCCTTTGGCTGCAATGCTTGTGTCTCTTTCATGTCCTCCATGCTTGGATCTGAGGCTTCGTCTCCCAGCTGGGCCTGGTGTGCATGTGTGCAGCTAAGTGCTGACTAATTTCCCCTCGGATCTCTTAGCCATAGCCCCCACACCCCACCAACACCACAGCCTCTGCCCCCTGTCCGTGTGAAGAGGGGATTGGAAAAGGGGAGTTTGGGCAGTGATGGCCATCCAGGAGCAGATTCTACACAATGGCAACCCATGAAATAGACACTGTTCTGCCACCAGACAGCGTATAGTGAGACCACACTCAACCACCACTCTGAACCTTGAAATGAGAGCAATCGCTATAATTTTACATTTGTGGCGATAGAGCCAATTCGTATGCACGGTCTTTCTCGTCACGTGTCTTGGCTCATGGTGAGAGGGAACTCAAATGTGCGTGGTATGTACGTCAGATGTAAAAATCTGAAAAGCAGCTAAAGTTGATATTTCTATTGGCTCTGTCCAGGATATGTCTTTCAAACAGCAGATGACGCCGAATTGAAATTGCATTTTTAGGTTTCGAGTTCAAAGACGTCAGTGGAGCTTTTTTGTGGTGTTCAGTTCGGAGACTTTTCAATCCAGTCATCTTCCCTCTTTGAGTGCACATAAGAATAGAGGCAAAGCAATTGCTTTTTTGGTTTGCGATTCTAAATATCTTGGCATTTTAAATCAACAAAACTTCCAACCACAAGATATTTTATATAGAGTGTAAAAGTAGAATACAGTATACTTCAGATATGAGAAACAAATATTCTCTCTCTAGGAAGACCACAAACACATTTGATGTGTTACAGTTGAACATATTGGATGCGTGCTGTGGGACAGTGCAGGCTGGTCTCATCCAGCGTTTGTAGCAATACCTACCTATCTAAGAAATATTTCGGAGGGAATGTTATCCACGAAATCATAAATGAGGAAGTTTGAAGACCGCAAAAGCCCGAAAAGGGCAGGAGGGGTGGTGGATGGGTCCAACAAACAGAGATCTGTCAGAAGAGCGCTGTTCATTTCCTATGTGAAACGAGGAGTCAACATTTATTTATTAGCATACTTCAGTAACGGCACCTTTTCTTAACCCTAACTCAGTAGTTTTGTTGCCTTTATTTTGAAAAGACAGTATGCATGTAACAAGCAGAAATTGGCAATTTTGTAGGTATACGCATGAATAAGGAGTAACTTTTCGTAGGATATCATAGGAACCATTGTATGAGGATAAGTTGCACAGTGTTGTGCCTGACTGCATGTGGGAAACATCCTGTCATGCAAAACTGTCGTATTAACTTGATATTGGCACCCACATTGTCAAGAAGGCTTAGGGAGCTCTGCATTACTTAGTTTGTGAAAATTGTGATGTATTTATTATTATATCTTCCAATACTTTTTTCTTTAATAAACCTTAATAATAATATAAAAGACTAATATCTTGTTTTACCTCAGGTTGAAAATGTCTGCTGGAAGCTCGTAAAGAGGAAGTGTGTGGAAACTTTGTCAGCACTTTGTCTTGCGTGTGTGTGTTGTTCATGCATGCACATGTGGTTCATATCAACAATATGAATTTATGTTTGCATCATTTTTTTTTGTTAGGAGTGTAATTCATATAGATGGCCATATTTTATTTCCCATTGGCGCGTGCACATTAGTAGACTCATGTAGATGTTACAGATTGCTTTATTCATTCTCCGCACATTAAACAGAAATAACACGGTCTCTTTTGTGGGAAGATGACGAGGAGAGGGAGGAAAGATAACGGGTGGGAGGAAAGATTTGAATGCTGCTTCCAGCCATGGCTGAGTTTCTGAAAAGGAGAACACACTCCAATGTAAATAACAAAATGGCTGCCTTTCATCAACGCTTATTTCATTCTGACAAAAAAAGAAAGAAGAAAGTGATGAGACATAAGCCTAAATCTTTGCTTGCAGCAAGCCTTTTGATATGGCAGAAGATGTCCTGGGGTGCATTTTCAAATTTGTTTTATTTTTAAGTGTGAATGCCATTTAAGAACATTTTTTCCACACAAACAGGATAATATGTTAAAAACATCATTCGCTCGTCTGAAGTCACAATAGAGCATTTATGGCAAATATAGGAAACCGGTTGAATGGTGAAATGAAACACAGAAAATAAAATTGGCTGCAGTAACAGTAAGCCGCTATTGACTGCTAAGCGACTACACTGGCAGTCAATTACTGCATTTGTGCAAAACACTTGTTCTGAATGTGAGATGTATTTAGAGAACAGATTCATACAAAGTGCCTTTTCTTCACTCAGTAGGTCGTATACTCTGATCCAAACAGAGACATCAAGCCTCAGTATTTATGTAGAGTCTATACGGTGCAATTATGTCATAGTCTCAATAATTAAGAAACTTCTGTATAGCAGGATTGTGTTAATTCATATTTTTTAAATTATATATATTATTATTCGATAGGGCTTGTGAAATACAATCTTCAAGGGAAAAACATAATTAATTAAAAATAACAATAACAAAATGTACTGCCCTACCACCATGTTACTTGGTTACGAAGATAACTGTGTCATAGTGTCCCACATAGCAGCTATGGTCAGAGAGAGAGAGAAAAACTGAGCTAGAAAAAGGAAGTTTTCTTTTTAACTTGTTGAACCTTGTCAAACCTCCTGGTAACGAGCGAGGACCATTTGGGGTTCCAGCGAGAGTCGTAGAATGCACTTTTCAGAAACGAATATAATGAATGCTACACAAGATATATACCGACTTAACGAAGAGATTCTGGGCAAAAATATCATCGAAGCCATTTCACACACTGCAAACACAATTATACACAAACTAATATAATCAACTAGAAGATGTACCACAATATCACGTATTTTTCGCCATGACTCGGTGAGCTACGCACTCCAGACAAAGCAACGAACACAAAGCTAACGGCTAGCACGGCCAACCAATACATCAGAAAGCAAGAGAATTCGACACAGAATCCAGAGATATCTTCAGAATTTCTCCCCGTGAAACCATTACAAAGATGTCAGCCAACAAGCACCAGAAGAACAAGCCGCTCCACTGCAGAAAAAATCATAAATGCCCCTTACTTTGAGAAGAATCATGAAGACAAGGGAATACTATTCTGTTTCCTGGCTAAAAACACTGTTGCTACGTATATCCTGTGTGTTTTTGAACTGTTTCCTGAAGAAAGGGGGGTCAGACAAGCATGGGGGACCGGAGGGGAAGGGATTTCACTTTCGGCGCATCGTTTTTTTACGCTCGGCGAGGCACGGCGCATTTTTTTTATTCACTGGCTAACGATTCTGTCAATCAAAACCAGCTTACGCCCACTGTCTTCTTGAAACTCTGACGTGTCGAAGGAGGTGTCATTGACTGAAATTGACCAATCATAGGCTGAGAAAGCCTCACATACACACAGGAAAACAGCAGACGAGGATGGATCCATGGTTCACAGGTTCAGAGAGGATTCAGGCTCTGAAAATGATGCCAAACTGCTGTATTTGGATAGATTGAACACTATTAGTGATAAAACAAGTGAAATATATAGTTATGTAGTGCATAAAAGTACAATGGAACAGCTGGTTCCAAAATGACAATTTTGCTTGACCTCGCCTGACCTCTCTGTACTAAAACGGGTTTTTTAGTGCTTTTTCTGTCTTTTTCTGCTTCACTTTATCAAAGCCAAAGTGTGCAGAGAGACTGCTGACATATTGTGCTATGATTTGGGAGAGGTTTAAACTTTCACCTGCATCATTCAAAAGAGATAATCATGCTTTCAGTGCTTTTTTTTCATGCGAACCTGAACTTTTCAATTTGAGCTGTGTGCCATCTTCATTTACTCTTAACCAGTAACATATACACTGTTTACACATCTGAACAAATCCCACAAGTGTTACCTTTATTATAACATCACAATTATTCAAATAGACCTTGTAGTTACAGAATTAGTCTTTTTAGTATGGGTATGCAATTTTCGAGCAGAGGCCTAAAAATAGGGCTAGGGTTAAACAAGATTTATATAAGACATCCAAATTATTTTTTTGTCTACATCCAAACTTTTCTAAGCAAATTACAACCATTTTTGATATTATCCTAGGCGTTTTTTATGTAATAGTAGCAACAAAACCTGACAAACAAATTCTATTTTAGAAAACTCTGCTTTGCCTGATTTTTACATGGATAGAATTAGCGATTGAAAAGTCAAACATTTTAGAAAAATAGCTAATCTTAGCAGAGGTCTATGTCCTGAGTGTTGATATGTACTGTTTGCTTTAATGAAAGATTCAATGTTAGGCTATTTATGTCATTTGGTTTTGTACACGGATGCGTCTTTGTGCACATTTGCACAACCAAAACAACTTCTGGGTCACAGTATGTTAGGCATCAGACTGGTTGTTTATTGCTCCTAAATGTGACAGTAGCAGTGTAGAGAACACAGTGCACTGTGTCTTTGTTTTTGGGTGGAGGTGAGGATAAAAGCCCTCAGTCCAATGGTCCACAAAGTAGTAGTAGTAGTAATATCCCACATATGCACAAACACAAGGTCCATTAGCAGGCGGCCCAGCTGTCAGTGAATATGTGTTTTGTTCGCCTCCTCAGTTTTGTCCAATCACCAAGCCTCCTTAAATGCAATTAAGGAAGATGTCAATACTGCGCTGTGATTGGTCGAAAAGAACGTCAAGAGAGAACAGAGAATGCATTCTGCCTACAGAGTCAGAAGCACAGGCTGGTCATTAGTAAACACAGACCTCTACACACACACACACACACACATGACCATGGATAGGGGGGGGGGGGCTACCATGTGAGGGGAGCTTGTGTTTGCCATTCAGTGTAGCTGATGTCATATCAATAAGTAATGCACGTGTGTGTGATGTAGGTTCATTAAAAGTACTTCTAAACATGGCCTACGTATCTCTTTGAGGGTCCCATGAAGAGGTCCTGCAGTGAGCCTTTAAATGAAAGATCAGAGCAGACCCTTGCTAGATGCCAAACAAACACACACAACTACACACACACAAACCACCGCCTCCCAATAATCCCTCTCACTTCTAATGGTAGCCATTTGTCGTTTGTTAAGATGAAAATGCTGTTTTCTGCCAGGACAAATTGCAGAGCTATTCCATTCACAGCTTGAGAAAGGCCTGAGACTCGGCTGGGTTTCTTTAGGCTGTTAAACGCCCGAGCAGGGGCTTAGCTAATGTGGCTAACAGGCTCTGAATTGTGTGGTGTTGTAAATGTGGTGATGAAGGGAACCTCGAGGAAAGGAAATAGCGGGATTTATTTATATGGCTTGTGCTTTAAATCTCCCTTGTGATAAAATTATAGTTGTTCTAGGACCTTTTCCAATTGCCACTGAAGGCACTTGCAAAATAAGTATTGTTGTTTTAAGGCACTGGTGAAATCTAGGAAGTCCATTGGAGTAACTGATGAATCCATGTTAATACTCAGCAGATGCCAAAACACTGCACAACAACTTGTAATACTCCCAGAAAGTATTTTACAAGTCTGAAAAGTTATCATGGAAGTAATTTCATTTTTCGTCACAATGTTCTTGAATCAAACAGTAGAAACACAGCATTTAAGATTACAATGTAATTAGAAGCTACTTAATCGATTCGTATGTATTTCATCTTATTTTTTATGTAACTTCCACACCTCACCAAAACTTTCCTTCTGAAGCCAGGCCATCCACATCCAGCGGAGTGGATGTGCCGCGCAATCTCAGTCACAGACAAAACAAGATGGTGAGCTTTTGTTTTTGGGATCATTTGGGATTTCTTCTTTACTTTTTGGATCCAGCAGAGCGCTGTGAAACCTTTAACATTTTTTGTGTATCTTTATATGGATTAGTTAACAGACAGATTAGGCTATGTAAGACATAAGGTTACTAAGCAACAGGCAGCTGCTCATGGAAGAATAAATGACGACAGGAACTTTCAAAACCAAACTGCCAATACTCTCATTGACCGTCGTTAAGTCATTTCCTATGACTATTGGTAGTTTAATTAAGAGAAAACACTTTGAGCCTTTTCTGTGTAACGAGGCAGCAGACAACTCAAATTAAAATATATAAAGAGAAGAGAGGCCTATTGTTACGTTTGTAAAGCAGATCTCCGCGGCGCGTACTCGCCACTTTTGTGTTGCTATGACGCCTGGTGACGCTAGTTTAATTGATCCTAGTCAAAGCATACTGTTCCAGCAGCCGCTCCATGAACGTTGTGCGTTCGATGTAGACTGGCAACAAAATCATGTGGTACCCATTCTATTCATTAGTTATAATGAAGGTTATCAAACATGACTATTTTACCTCCCATGTGAAATATAAGTGTCTTTATCAGCCTTTCTGAATGTTCTCATATGTGTGTGTTTATCCATGTGAGTACAGTCTTACAACTATAACGGTACTCTCTATCATCTGTGAGTGTGTGTGGAGCAGGTGGGTGAGAGGGTGGTAATTAAAAATGACATCTCCTGAGCCACTATATTTATCTCTCCTCTCCATCCTTCATCATATAATCACTTCATTTCTGTCTTTATTTACCTCCTCTCTTTCGCGCACTATCCCTTCATTTCTTTTTCACTTATTCTCTGGATAGATATGATGAGAAAGAGATAATAGATCAACAGATGCAGATGTTTACTCTTACAATAGTGTTTATATAAATCTAGTTTTTCTCGTCTTTTACTCAGGAGGGAAAAATAAATGAGATTGATGGTTTAAAATAATGTTGTAGAAAGCTTTGTTAATTGGAAAATGATGTTATAATACTAATTTGACAGTCAAAGGGTATACGTTTTACTGTATGCGGTTGATGTTTGGGTGCTCCAAGTTAATTACCATTTTGCTATGATTTTACAATGGTGTGAAGATCATCATCCCTGTCATGCGTAGTTCCACAAGGATTGATGCAAACATAAGAGTTCAGCAAGTGGCAGCTTGCCACAGTCTTCAGATAAAGAGACTCACTGATCAGTCGCTGAATTAATCTGAGCATTAGTTTGATGGCATTGAAAACAATTTGTAGCGGGCATGTCTCACACCATCCATGGTCTGTAAACAGCAAAGTAGCCACCCAGTAAAAACAGATCAGGTTCCAGCAAGCCAGATTTATGTATTTTTAACCCATACTACCTGGACTTACACTGAAGAGTAGAACTTATTGTTGTTCACAGTAGCCTTTTATAGCTTTTTTGTCTTTTTTTTCATGGCTGCTTTTTGGTACGAAATATTATTGTTGGGTACCGTTCACATTTAACCAATGAAGGTATCAACCAGTACTTTACTCTCTCTGTGAGAACAAAAATGTTATTTCAGTTGTAAAAAATATGTCCAAACTTCTGATTTTTGTATTATTTTTCATTAAGAACACTTTGTTATTCATGTTGAATATTTTACACATCCCTCAATCAGAGATTGGTGGTTCGATCCCCAGCTCCTCAAGTCCATTTCGATGTGTGGCTTTACCCCAAATTGCACCTGAAAGCTGGGCCTTCGGTGTATGTGTGTTATGAATGTTAGTTAGTTCTGATGGTTCTGATAGTTCTGCCATCAGTGTGTGAATGGGTGAATAATGACATGTAGTGTTAAAGCACTTTGAGTGGTCAGAAGACTAGAAATGATCTATACATGTACGAGTCCCAAAACAAAATTTGGCACCAACTGATCTAACTTGAATCGGCACTTGGTAATACTTTGGTCGGTACCCTGGGAAGTGCAGCGTTGGGTACTCAACCCTAAATATCCACAACCAACAAACATATTGCAGGATTGAAAAACTACTCTTTTGCTATCTTTTATTGATAATAATCATAAAAATAATATTAATACATAATACATTTTATTTGTATAGCGCTTTAAAAGGTACTTAATTTTACATGGTAAAAGCAATTACATTATAATTTTACATGGTAAAAGCAATTACATTATAAACAAAATATATGACATAACAGTAAGGAACAGCACAAAAACATACATAACCAACTTCACAGGTTAAAAGCAGATTTAAATAGGTGAGTTTTAAGTGCAGTTTTGAAAGTGGCGAGTGACAGAGATTGTCTGTGCTGGGGAGAGAGTTCCAGAAGGCTCTGTCCCCCCAGGTCTGATGCTTGGACAGAGTAGGGGGGGTAAGGAGGTTGGCATCGGCGGATCTAAGGTTGCGGGTGGCAGCGTGTCGATGCAGGAGGTCTGAACAGTAAGAAGGGGTTCAGGGTTATGAAGGGCTTTGTATGTGATGAGGAGAATCTTGAACTGGATTCTTTGCTGTATGGGGAGCCAGTGGAGGTTTTGAAGGATTGGGGTGATGTGGTCTCTGGTGCGGGAGTGGGAGAGCAGACGGGCAGCTGAGTTCTGGATGTATTGTAGTTTGTTGATGATGTTGGTGGGTGAGCCGTACAGGATGCTGTTGCAGTAATCCAGTCGAGAGGTGATGAAGGCGTGGATGAGTGTTTCAGCGGCTGC
>NW_022281443.1:0-11102 GCF_004355925.1 Anarrhichthys ocellatus | reverse complement strand
TCTTTTTTAATAAATTTGCAAAAATTTCTACATTTCTGTTTTTTTCTGTCAAGATGGGGTGCTGAGTGTACATTAATGAGAAATAAAATGAACTTTTTTGATTTTAGCAAATGGCTGCAATGAAACAAAGTGAAAAATTTAAAGGGGTCTGAATACTTTCCGTACCCACTCTAAATCCTACTACACACACACATACAGTCTAACATATTAGACGGCTGCTGCGTGTGTTCATTAGCTTTAATTCATTCATAAGTTGATGCATTGTTGTGTTCTTCATTAAGTCCATTCATCAAACAACACAACCAAACCTCATTTCTACCAGTGAAGGAAGTACATTTACTCCAGTACTGTACTTTACGTGAGTATTTCCATTTGATGCTAATTTATACTTCAAGTTCTTCTTCCTCCACTGATTTCTACTAAATGTGTCTCAAGATTTCAATCAGTTTCTGATGATTTATAATTCAGAACACACTCACCGTCTCAGGAATGAAGCATCTTTGAGACACAGCTGGAAAGGAGAGATCGATTTATTTTTGTTAAAACGTGTCAGTTAGAATACAGATGAATCATAATGTTCTGATGGAATAGAAACACAGACCTCGTACGTCGTGAGCAGAACATGAAAGTCCTGAGTGTGCGTTTCCCTCTGGAGCTCAGCTCGTCTCTCTTTGTCTCCGTTGTAGCTCAACACAGTCAGAGACGGAGCGAAGCTGCAACCCAGAACAATAGTTCATACTTCAGGGTTCCTGCTCACTTCATGAAATCACATTTAATGCTTTTTAAGACCTCGACAGAGACAAGTTAACCAATGCATATTAGTAAATATAGTAAAAGTAATGTAGTCTTTAGCCGAGCATCATCTGTACTGTACTAATCCTCATCCACTACTCTTAATGTGTGTACTGTTGAAAGACAACAATGTAAACGCGGCTGCACCCTTCCAGCTCCGTCCTCCAGTTCTCCAGGACAGACAGCGGGCTCAGCACCAGGAACGGACCGCTCTTCCCCAGAGCTCCTGACATGAACACCAGCAGAGAGATGGTCTGAAGAGACACGACGTTACTACAATTATATTACAGGAATTCATCAGGCCGCAGGCCTTTGCAACACAGCAGTGAACGCTGCCTGTGTCTTTATCACAGCAGAACATCTTCATCACAATTATCACAAGTTCTTAAAGTCAAAGGCGATGTTGAAAGATGAAGCATTTATTATCATATCACAAAATAAAAGTGACAAATCCTCATTACTGTACAGCGGGATATATTGGTAATTAAAATAGTTGAAGATTTTATTTCTAATGATTGCTCATATTTTAATCGGCTCCTCATTTCAGCTCTAATACAGTGTAATCATGTGTCTGTGTTTCTCTATTCAATTTGTATTGAGTTTTTAGAGAGCCCCAAACAACGTCAACATAAAATAATACAATAATATACACTATATTAATATTAAAAAATTGTAATTCATTGTCTGGGAATATTTAAATATTCATAGAAATATATTTTAGTTAGACATTCATGTAGTTGGTGTCTTGTCTCTTGTTCTTTTGGATGTTGAACTCTGGGATTTTTGAGTTAATTAGTTTAAAGACAAAACTGCACTAAAAATGTCAGTTTTGTTCTTTTTATTTGTGTATTTTGAGTTCAGTTCAATGTTCAATAAAATAATGTTTGAAATAACTTGCTTTCATTCTTTTTAATTCAACAAGCAACTTGTCGTATTTTTAGCAGATTATTATTATATAATAACACTTTGTAACTTTTGTTTTGAAAGGTTCTGTATAAATAAAGTGTTTGAAACATGATTATCCAGAGACGTCTGCAAAGTAACACTAAACTGAAGAAAGCTGGTGAAAAAATAGAATAGATGTAATTTATATATTATAGGTATATTAAAGTAAAAGTACACATGTATCAGTACTTATATCAGCCTTAAGGAGGACTGGTGGATCTCGTACCTGACAGGTTTTTCCTAAACCCATCTCGTCTCCCAGAATGCATCCCTGCTGGTTCTTCAGACACTGGGTCAACCACTGGACCCCATCCAGCTGGTAAGGTCTCAGCTGGATCCCTGAGGGAAGGAGACAAGGAGACATGTAATGGACACACCGGTAGGTCATGTGAACTATTTAAATTGTCAGTCTGACAGCACAACACAACAGACTGGTAAGCTAGCTTAAACACAGTGTAAACATAGCCATTAGCTGACCTAACTAACGTTAAATGAATACGTAGACTTTCCTAAAGTTAACAGTACCTTTTAATCCACATTTAACCAAGTCGCTCTGAGTGACAGCTGTCTTCTGCTTCTCTGCTACGCTGCTTTTTATTTTTAACAAAATGTCTGTCATGTTTCACAGAAGCTCAACTTTCTTCAGCGCAGACATGTACGGACAGGTCGGTTGTTGCTGTTGGGACGTTCAGCTACACTTCCGGGTTGGGTCACGTGAGGCTGGAGGGGGAAAAGGGCGCGCGCGCGCCTGTTCGAACTCCTAGTGAAACGGAAGCTAGAGAGGCGAAAGCCCCGCCCTTTCCGGTTGAGTATTCGTGTGTAAATATATATTTTATTAGAAAGTAAAATATAAAGCACCTTTCCATTATTATCTTTTACATTTATATTTAAATATGTATATCTAATATTTAAATATGTATTTAGTTATTGTGGATTTTTTACTTTTTTATTTATTTAATATTCTTTACTATTTTATTACTTATTTATAATACTTGTTTTGATCTTGTTTTTTACTGTCTCTTGTTTGCACTATACTATATGCTGTTGTAATACTGTAAATTTCCCCACTGCGGGACTAATAAAAGATTATCTTATCTTATTCATTTATTTATTCATTCATTCATATTCCTTGCACTGCAACAGGAAAACTGGGATATATTTGGAATGCCAAACATGAAGTTTGGTTTTAGGAAGTAAACTGTTTGAACTTTGACTCGGATTTAGTTTTTTTATTGACACTTTCAAGCCCAATAAATAAAGCAACCGTTGTGCAGTGTGTTACTTGACTTGATTTGAGACCAAAATAACACAAAATATGAGTAAATCAATAATCAATTTAAGGGTGCAAGACTCTTGTAGCAATACAACTTTTCTGTGGGAGCAATATGGACAAAAACAGATCTAATCAAGATCAATAAATAAATATTTTTGAAAAAATATTGGTGATGTTTTTTCATTGTTACAGCCTCATAAATGAGACTGTTCCTCCGGATCAAACACGGCTTTAAGGCACCAAATCTTTTATTAAATGATGCAGGAAACTGCATTTTGAATTTTAAGTAACTATTTCAGTTCACACAATTTTACGCCATCTGAATAACAGCTGAAATGATTGGTAGGATGTTTCTTCTTTTCTTTGTCATGTATCATTGCAAACAAAATATTTTTGGGTTCACTTTTGGTTGAACAAAACATTTGAAGAAGTCGGGTTTGGTTCTGTGAAGTTGTGACGGGTTTTTTTTTTTACGTTTCATATAGAGGACTGTCCAAACTTTTTTTTTTAATTGTGAGACACATACAAATACAAAGGAGTCACGGGTCAAACAATACTGAATGTGTAGAAAATCTGTGTTTCTAGACCAGAAAGCAACAGTAAGAAGTGTGGCACTGATGTTTACTTTGTCTTCTAACATTCTCTTGTTCTTTGGAAACTAACGAAACACACTTTCCTTTGACTTCTTGTTGATCTGATCGACTGAGGTAAATGTTTCCATCAGATAGTATCAAATGATGGTTGACTCAAAATGACAGCGACATCTAGTGTTCAAACTAAGAAGTACAACAAACAGTGCAATCTATTAGAAATATACTCGAGCCACATTCTAGATTATTCTTTAGAATTTACAGAGAGCCATTTGCAGCAAAGTGTACAAAGGAGGCTCCTCTTAGTGATGGGAATAATGAGGCTGTTTTATTTACAAAATAAACATTAATACATACAGTTATTACAAATATTTACACATATTACAAACCAAGCCCCCTCCCGCTCATTAAAACTGGTATAAGTAATCAATAAACACCAAACTATCATTCAGCACAATGCATGAAGCATAAACAAAATAAAAGAAAGGTCTTTGGAGATAAAACAGGAAGAGTCTCAGACTCTCTGAAGGAGGAGGAGGAGGAGGAGGCCTCTTCATCCAGCAGGAAACCCTCCGAACATCGACGGGCCTCAAACACACACCGCCACCAACTTTATTATCGCATCCCTGGAAAGTAATTCACATAAATCAGACCTGGACACATGGAAAGAACAGCATTATGAGTCTGAATATTGATGTTAATCAATGTCGTTTAAATAACAAACCTCACAAACGGGATGTACGACAGACTGTACCTGCAAACAAACAAACAAAAAACACATTTAATGTCACAAATCAATAATCATCTCAGACTGAAATCTATGAGGAGAAATCATAACTCACCAGGCGAACGACAGGACTTGCAAGATGACAAATAACAAAGCAAGTCCAAAGTTCTTCCACTGCAAGACGACATGAATGAAGTGAAACCAGACTTCAAATCAATACTGAGTCATGCTCTTCATCAATTAGATGTGATCGTAAATAACTCAACTCACCCAGAAGACGGCGCAGAGAGTCAACACGAGGCAAGTCTGAACAAAATGTAATCAGTCATCATCATATTCTTTATTATTAATTTCCCCTTTAGAGGTCTGCTTGTAGAGACGGAGGGGAAACGAGTCAAAAGTCAAAATCAATAACTATATTTAGTGCACTTACAATCATAAGCGCGGTGGCCAGGGCTCTTGTTTTGTCACACATCCTTTTCACTTGCTTCATTGGCCCCATCAGAAACATGGTGCTGTCGGACAGAAACATATCTAACAACCTTTGCTTTTTTGTGACTTTGCCTGTTTGCATTCTGTTTGGAGTTTTGCCCGCTCCCTGTTGGAGTCGCTTTAAGTTTTTGTTTATGACTTTTTAAGTAAAAGACCTTATTTCCAACTTCACCTCGTGTCTGTGTCTGCGCTTGGGTCTTAGCTAAACGTGAGAGAACGTGACACATGTGGCCAGATATTACAGATTGCACCTTCAAAATAAAACCACCAGACACTACTGACCTGCCCAGAGTACATAGGTTTCCCAAAGTGTAAAAGACAATGAAGAGAATGATCCCGATCCTGGGGAGGAAGAGCAGACACACTCCCTGCAAAGACAAACACGTTCCTCTCAAATAATAATTAAAAAATACAAAATCTGCATGTTTTTCATCTCTAAACTGCTGCAAAGAGATTCCTGCTCAGTGTTGCTGAGTCACATCTTTAACATTCCTCAGAGCCAGAAGAACCAGTACAACCACCTCTCCCTGCTGCCTCTTCCTTGTTGTAGTGGAGCATAAAGATTATTATTATTATAGACATTATTTAAAGATCCTTACCAACACTGTGCACACGCCCCCCACCACGAAACAGGCGACGAACCCCTTCAAACGTGTCCCCCATCCTAAGGTCGAGGCTTCGTTCACAGTCTGTGTTAATAAAGTTCAGATTGAATCTTTGATTATTGGCTCGGTTTGAGTTTGAGCAGCGTGTCTGGTGGAGTTTATGTTACCTGTAACACGGTTTTGTTGTCTTTGCGCGCCTCTTCGCCGTTTAACACCGACTGTAGTTTGTCCATGACTGAAGATCCTTCAGGCTGATGGTGCTGCTGCTGTTTCCTGGAGCGCGAGGGGGAATAAGTTGCCGGTTCCTCTTCAGATCTGTGCGGATGGACAACAAGGTCACGTGGCTGCTGCTGCTGTCAGGTATCTTACCTGCTGGACAGGTGGTGAGTCACACCTGAGAAGCAGCACAGACGTCTCCCGAGGATCTTCTTTTTTTTTTCTTACCTCATCCACGTGAGTGAATTTTAAAAAATCACATTAATTTCGAAGTTTTATGCAAATTAAGATTCAGCCTGCTATAATATAATTTATTTTAAATATTTATTTAATTTTGAATTATTTAATTTAGGGACTACTGATTAAATAAAACTACTACAGAATAAGTAGTATTAGGGCATAAGGGCAAGAACATTAGGTTTTTAAAATTAATTTGCATTTTGAGAATAACGTTGAGCTTGCAGTAGTGAAAAGTGAAAATATTTACAAAAATTAGAGACGAAAGGTTTTAATTTTTTGTTTAGTAAGAATACACATAAAATGTTGACAATACATGTTGAGAATACACTTCGAACGTTTCAGAATAAATCTAACTACTAGCATTAGCGCAAACACTGAAATTTCGACTTCATTCTTCAAATGCAAAATTTAAAAAAGTTATTCCTTTTCCGACATCTATTTTATTGACATATTTGACATTCTTCGACATTTTAAACCTCATATGTTAATCAATTAATTGAGAAAACATTTGGCCGATTGATCGATAATGACCATAATCGTTAGTTGCAGCACTAATTAAATACAGGTCTTTCAGGTTTGTAGCACACCAACCAAACTGCTTGTTATAAACAACATTTAAGGAACATTTAACTTGTCAGACATGATGGGCCACATTTTTAAAAACTGAGTGAATGGTCTTCTTCAGCGCAGACGATCTTTGTTGACAAAAATAAGTCTGCAGGATGAGTGGATGAGTGTATCAGTGATGGGACACCACCAGTGTTTATGTGATATAGTGAGGAAATAACATTTAGTGACAGATTTAGATCAGTACACAAAAGCACAAAGTCTGTGGATAATTCTATAATAACTTTTTAAAGTGTTACTATAAACACTGAAGACATGAAGCCACGCTGAAGAGATGCAGTAAAAAGAAAAGACAACAGTATCAACAATCACAATATAAGCTGCAATAATAATTTAAAATAGCTGAATCTAAACAGTTTTAATAAAATTCTTATTTTTGGCATTCGGGATATCTCACATGTGTGACTCAACATTATGAAACAAAAAAATGCACTTAAAGTTACTACGAGGAACTCTAAGTTCTCTTGGTTCTGTCGCCCCCTGTGGACTAAAGCTGTAGTGTCTCTGAGCACCAGAGTCCCTTTAGAAAACCTCTCATTCTACTGCAGCAGGGTCTGACAGTCTGCCCCTCTCAGTCCTGGTTCTGGTTCTCCCGTGCCTCCCTTCCCTCCAGTGGGTCCAGCGATACGTCCTGGGTCTCCAGCAGCGTGGTGTCGGTGTTGACTCCCAGAGAGGAGAAGCTCTGCTCCTGGAGGAGGAGGAGGAGGAGGAGGAGGAGGAGGAGGAGGAGACACTGCTGCCAGGAGCTGAGCTCTCCTCCTCCCTCCAGATCTGTCCACGGTGGACTGGTCTCTGCTGGAGGATCTGGGTCTGTCCACGATGGACCGGTCTCTGCTGGAGGATCTGGGTCTGTCCACGATGGACCGGTCTCTGTTGGAGGATCTGGGTCTGTCCACGGTGGACCGGTCTCTGTTGGAGGATCTGGGTCTGTCCACCGTGGACCGGTCTCTGCTGGAGTCTGAGCTGAAGGAGGTTCTGGTGAACCTGCATGAGTTCATCTGGTTTCACCAGAATCCGATGACGAGCATTAAGAATAACTCCATAGAAACAGACCATCTTCTCTCTGATGGTCTCTTTACTGATGGAGGTCTGATAGAGGATCAGGACTACACTGAGACTGGTTCATATAGAGGATCAGGACTACAGTAAAATAAGGAGCACTGATTGAAGGCTAAAGAGGTTTACAGCTGATTAAATCTGATTAAATAAAGCAGAGGTAGAGATATGATTCTACAGCAAAGCGTCCAGAAAACATTTCCTCATTCGCTTCTAGTCGTTCTGCTGCTGGAACTGCAAACATCCCTGATTTAATTGTGATATATTCACAAGTCACAAGGCGGTCCGTCTTCATAAAATCTCATCCTCTGACTCCGGATCCCTGTCTCTGGGCTTCAGAAGACCCATTTCCATCGGAGGAGTCCTCCTCAATCCGGAGCGAACCACACTGTGAAGAAAGCACAAGCAACAGTCAGACAGGAAGTGCTATTCCAGACTTCAGGACAAACAGCAGCAGTTTATGGGACGTTTGGTGTGGAGTTTTTAGCATAAATGAAAATGAAAATAAGCAGTCGTAAACTGAAACTGAATAGAAACAATATAAGAAAAGCTAAACATATATTCTTCTCAGTTTTAGTTTTTTAGCTCTAATATAATAAATCACCACAGAAGAGCATGAACTTCCTTCATGTGGTTCCGTCAACCAAAGAAACCGAACATTGACGTTCCATCAGATGGCGCCTTCTTCCTGAAGGGATGAGGTTCTCGAACCATTTGGGTTTTTCCAAGGGTTCTTTGTAAGACTAAGCGTTCCATTAAGAACCCTCTACATCCAAAGAACCCTTTTTGCTAAGAACGAGTTCTTCAAGGTTTGTTGAAATCTTAAGACGATTTCAACAAACCACAAATCCAAACCAAAGAACTGTGATGTTGAACCAGGATTGGGTTAAGGTGACACCACATCAGCCCCGACCCTTTAGGAGCTTCATGGGGAACCCTGGATGGGTTCCGAACTTTTGGAATATCAGAGGGATTCTCGGGAGAACCACTTGGATGAATTCTGGACGAAACATTTGGAATAAAAAAAAGTGTTCTCGGTAGAACACCCCGAATGGGTCTTAGATGAAAAACTTGGAATGTAAAAGGGTTCTTGGTAAAACTACATAAACAAACTAAAACTAAATGTTTAAAAACTAAACCTTTCTGGAAAACTGGAACTAATATAAAATACAAACTCTAACGGCGTCGGTGTGGAGCAGGTTCTCACCAGCTGATGGTGCAATAGAGCGCGCTCACGACGAGCATGGCTAAGGCGAGGTGCCAGGAGAAACACATGGTGACGAACATCATGTTGTTGTGGTCATCGAGGTCCCACTCGGGGCCTCGTGGGGGGTACAGCACAAAACCGATCTGCGGCCAAAAGAAGAAGCGAGATGTTAATTTATGTTCATGTTCTCTGAACACATGCAGCTCTCACATTCACACCTTCAACCGTTTACCTGCCAGAACCAGCTGCCCTGCAGCAGAGTGAGGGTGCAGCGCAGCAGCTCCAGGACCACGTTCCCTCGGTGGAAGACCTCCAGGAACGCAACCAGAGCCCCCCCAATGATGGCGAAGAGAAGGAGCTGGTGCACGTGGACGTCCAGCATGCTCCGGCCGTGGAGGTGGTAGAAGAAGATAAATCCTGAAGGAGCAAAAGAGAAGTCATCGATGGAAAAAATACTTATCGCTCTCCAGTTACATGCTGTCAAATGGCATGAATGATTGTTTTCATCCAGTTATAACCAGGTATTCATCTGCACTTTTTATTGGGCAACTATTCTCCTTTGATGCACTAACAAATCAGTATAGTAAGATCATTATCATTAAGTAGCTACATGTAATGGATAAGTGGTTTACACGTTCAGCTTCTGCCTCAATATGCAAACATGACCAAACCAACCTACACATTGAAACAATATTATAACACATTATAAAATAGTGTTAAATAATATTTATGATACACAATAACACATTTGTTGTCAATAAAGGAGCTCAGATGGGGCTGTGGAGGAATATCTTATATACGACGTCTTAATAAATAACACAGTGTAAAAACAAAAATCTTTCTCACCTTCATTAAAGAAAGCCACGGCCAGCATCAGCCGGTCCAGAGCCAGCGGAGCGGCCTCCGTGGTGTGAACGACCAGAGACACGGCGGCCGCCAGGCCGAAGAACAGATACATGGTGGCGTGCTGCCAGTTCATCAGCTGCTCCCAGTGTTGACCTGCAGAGTCGTAGAGACGGAGTCTCGGCCCGTCTGCTGCAAACTGCTCCGCCAGCATCCCTGCAGGTTTAATAAGGTTTAAAAATGAACTGCTGTATGTCAGCATGAAACTTCACCAGTTCATTACTGATATTAGGATGATTATTTATTGTATTACAAGTTTTTATAAATGTTATGTTTAAATATGCAAATGACGCATTATTTTATCAAACACATTGTTCATTTTCATACATTTCCAGAACATAAATCTGAACATAGATCTGTAAAAGCAGGTTCAAAATCCTTGTTTCATGTTGTTGACATATTAGAGTCAAAGGTTTTTACATTCATGATATCTCTTTGTTTCACTCCATGAACCAGAAAATACTGTCAACAGCCATAAAAAACATACGAAACAGACAAAGTAGTAAAATAAATGTTTAATAAATGTTTGCCTTAATTAAAGAGTGAATTCTAGAAGTGCTTATTTGTGTCACAACGTACTCATTAAAGTTTAAACTACTTTCGTGTGTTCTGGATTCACGACAGAGTCGTTTTTAAAAAACACGAGTTAGTGCATTTAGAAATCATGTCTGTGTGTTTTGATGGAGAGAGAGAGAGGGAGATCTACGTACCAACAAATGAGAAGAAGAGAACCACGGAGCTCTCGATGACCTCCAGGCGGCGCTGTGAGGTTCTGCTGGCCAGACGGGTGGAACCCATGTTCTTTTTCCTGCGGGAGGTGCGCCACAGCGAGTACTTCCCCGTCCACCAGATCCCCGCCACCAGGAAGAAGCTTCCAGGGAGCGCGTGGCCCTTGAAGCTTCCCATGACTCCACCTGAATCGTGGAGAGGAAACAAATCTATTAGCAGGTGATATGAGTAGTGATCAAGAGAAAACAGTTATTATCTCAATAACAATCATATTCCTTCTTTCACCAAAACGAAAAACACAGAGAGGGTTTCATTCTCCTCTATATCACATCAACAGGAACAATATGTTTTCTTTTTAACACAGGTAGTTCATGTGTCAAAATAAACAAGATCATTTCAGACAACTTGAACAGAGATATATAGTATTTTTAGAATGGCTGGCAAAAAGAAAAGGGAAAAGTGGAGGCAATTTAGTTAAACAGCATACTCAGCCATAATTAGTGAGCGTGTGTGTGTGTGTGTGTGCGTGTGTGTGTGTGTGTGTGTGTGCTGACCTAGAAAAACCTGTTACTAACGTCAACTTTACCTTTAATTTGTGTTTGTGTTACACAGACGCTCAATGAGAGTTCATCACACTGATTAAATGCCACTTCATAAAGTTAATTAAAAACAAAAAAATACATATAAATAAATATACATA
>NW_022281442.1:0-11108 GCF_004355925.1 Anarrhichthys ocellatus | reverse complement strand
TAACCCGCTTGTCCTCTCCTCCCTCACCTCCTGTAACACGATTGTCCCCTCCTCCCTCCTCTTTTGGACCCCATCTGTCCCCTCCTGTCCATCTTGCTTGTCCCCTCTGCCCTCCCCAGTACCCGTCTGGTTCTGGTTCTGGTCTTTATGAGAGCTGTTTTTCTCAGGACACGTTCTACTTTGATGACCCACTTTTCCACAACTGAAACATTTAAAATCATCAGTCATTGCATAAATGATGTAGTCAAAGTCGTCTACTCTCAGCTTGAACACTAAGTTGAGCCCCTTGCTCCTGTTGTTTGGGATCATGAGCAGCTGTCTTCTGTCTAGCGCCACTTCCGCATTTCTTATGGTATCTAAAAAAATGACCACGGCATTGTTCATTCGCGCAGCGGACTTAACGCTGCTGTGGCCGACTGCCAGGCTGCATTCCTCCACTGAA
The DNA here is from genome assembly GCF_004355925.1 of Anarrhichthys ocellatus. Classification (NCBI taxonomy): domain Eukaryota; kingdom Metazoa; phylum Chordata; class Actinopteri; order Perciformes; family Anarhichadidae; genus Anarrhichthys; species Anarrhichthys ocellatus. The sequence continues at coordinate 10,666 of NW_022281442.1, read as the reverse complement.
ACTGGGAAAGTCGGCGAGATCTTTATGCCGTGTTTCCTCGTTAGTTCGGTCATGTCCATGGTGGCGTTTAGCACGCCGACCAGCACGCGCTGATCAACTGCAACCTCCTACAAACAAAGACCCTAAAACCAGCTAAATGTTCACACAAACACCGTGAGATACACTATCACATCCAATGTTAACTGGTGAAGAAAAAGATAGAAAAAAATCGGTGTTAATCACTCTCAAACACACTCCGTCAACTCCACACTCCTTCCACTCAGAGAGAGAGAGAGAGAGAGAGAAGCGATGGTCGAGAGAGAGAGAGAGAGAGGCGATGGTCGAGCTAGAGAGTGAATGAAGAAAGGGAGAGATCAGACACTTACCTAAATCATCTGACTGATATATATTTATACTCGCCCCTTTGAAACAGATTCCTGAAGTCCTCTCTCCGTTTTTCTCTCGTACATGGTTGGATGGCCCCGGAGACTTCTTTTGTTTCCAGTTTGCAACCTCTTCGTCTTCTACTCTGTGTACAGTCATGTGTAGCCTATAGCGCCAACTTCTGACCAAACTATGCTGTAGGTGACTTTATTTCACATCCCCTTTGATAAGTTATGTTGTCAGATTTCGTAAGTCGTTTCCTGTTTTTATTTTGGCACTCACCTTTTGCCTCTTGTTTCCATAGTGTATAAGAAGTGGACATAGTCATCGTGACATCACCTATTGGTTTGTGGACTGCTGTTTTGAACCCTTTGAGTTCGGCGATTTCGTGGTCACCATATTTGATTATGGACAACAGATAAACGGAAGTTACCATATTTGGAATGTGGAGGAGTGACGTAAAGACACCGTATATGACTCTGATAGCAGCAGGGACCTGTCAATCACCGTGTAGCCCCGCCCTAAAGCATCCCCTGCTTTATGGTCTGTTTGACTCTAAATGGACCATAATTTACTAAATGAACATCGTGCTGTATTGAAGAAGACTTGAAACTAGAGATTGAGAGATTGAGATGTTTACTGAGGTAATAAATCAAGAGAGAAGTAGAGTCATTTTCTCATAGACTTCTATACAACTAGAGGAGTCGCCCCCTGGTGGTTAGTAGAGAGAACGGGGGGTGGATGTGTCCAACAAACAGCGATATTTCAGCCAGGAGACCACTGATTGTTCCCCATATGAAACGAGAAGTCAACGTTGATGTTTTTGTCACGTAACCTGCGTAATGTAATTATGGCACTTCTGTAGATATTGCAAACTAAATTATGATCTTTTCCTAAACCTAACCAAGTACTTTTGTTGCCTAAACCTAACTGAATTTCGTGTGAAGACGGAAGTTTATTTTGAAAAGACCGTATTCATGTAACGAAAATATAACTAAAAATCACATTCTTAAATTATAGTAGGATCCCAAATAAAAGAAATACAGTCAGTAAAATTGGTTAAAGCCATAACAGAGAACCAACTAAATCCAAAGTCCCTAAAGCTGGATTTCACGAGCACTTCTTGTGGTGGTTACGTAGAGCATAGGTTTTCATTCATATCAGTGTAGGATTTCACCTGTTGACAGCATCACCACAACACCAGGATGTATTGAATGTGATCAAGCCGTGATCCTGGTTTAATTAATTTCCCGCAGTGACAGTGATTACATTATTTCATTTACTCTGTGATACGGAGTGACAGTGAGGTTTACCAGTCTCATTACTGAATAGTAGACCACTGCTGTGCAATCGCTGTGTTCCACTCACTGTTATAGAGAGCTGTGAATGTGGTGAGCAGGAAGTTTGTAGCGGTGATGTCTTTTCTAGATCTGTCTTTCTGGACAGCAGCACATTACTGAGTTTTTCTTCAACTTATTTGCAGCACAGAAAATTGTAAGCATTAACAAGGCCTTTACAGGCCGGCGACAAATGGACTACGTGAAAATGATTCAAGACTATTCATATCGGCAGCGATGTGAATTTGTGGCAGTTGCAGTACTTTTTCACTAAAAGGTTCGAAATAGATTCATGCAGGCAGAGTAGCAACTACCCGGATCTTATTGATCCAGAACAGTGTCTGTGTTGTACAGCTTAAACTACAGTAAGATATTTGCTTTGAGTGAATTTGAGTTCCCTCTGGTAAACTATTAGTGTACTCACAGACTGTATACAAGAAGTGGACGTAGTCGGCGTGATGTCATCCATTGGTTTGTGAACTGCCAATTTTTGGTCATCCCCATCTTGCTTTTTGGCCGTCGCCATCTTGTTTTTTTGCAACCAGAAGTGAAACATGAAGGTGGAGCCAAGTACAACCAAGCGCTGCATAAGACATTTTAAAGCGACCAAAGTGTCCAACTTAGTCTCACGGCAGTTTGTGAAACAGTCTTGAAATGCAATCTTTTGATTTTGTTGATATGTTTTGTGTCACTTGGAATGACTTTTTTGCAGGACGACATTACATCAAAAACGTAAGTTATGTTCATGCAACAAAACCACTTAGTTAGGTTTTGGAAAAACATCATGGTTGGTCTTGAAATAACTACGTACAGTTAGGTTTAGGCAACAAAACCCCTTCCATTAAACCACAACGCAGAGTCTGACTGGCCTCGTGATTGAAAGTCCTGTGTTTGTTGGACCCATCTACCTGCCCTCCTGCCCATCGTAAGTGGTCTCTTTGGATATTGAATAGTACATCACTTGCTCTGACTGTTGCTTAGTCACGGGGATGCATTTAAGTTGTGTCCACCATAAAAAGGGTCCTAATTTCCTTTTCTTTTGCATTATTTTTGTCCTGACAGGGAAAAAAAAGACAATGTACACAAAAACAATAGATTGAATTTCTTGACTATTTCACGATCTGCAATGATACGGGCCTGAAATGCTACAATTAACTTTGAAAACTGAAAACACCTTTTAAAGCAATTTTTAGAGGAACCATTTGGAGATAGTATTTGATGTAATCACAGGAAAAGAAATACAAAAATAAGAACATTTGAAAAATGAAACCAATTTGTGCTATAGTAATATGTGTCTGCTTTATTATTCTGTTAATCTTTTCACCTGACCCTGTGTGTTGCAGCATCTTGGAGATTCCAGACCCTAGCTGTGAGAAATCTAATTTTCTCTAAAGATGGTACTATGGATCCCTAGAATGTTCAATATTAGATTAATAATAAAGATATTGTTAGAAAGAACACCACACGGATACATTGTGTAAAATCAGTGGCGGGCCGTGTGTTTCATACCTGGGCCTTCAGTGCTGTCCTACTACAGTTGAGCCACCTCCTAATAACCTCGTTATGACGCCACAGCTACGGGTTATTAGGGGTGTAACAATACACGTATTCGTATTGAACCGTTCGGTACGAGGCTCACGGTTCGGTACGAGGCTCACGGTTCGGTACGCATTAGGAATCAAACAATACGTTTGAATATTACTATTGCATTTGGAACCAGCTACCAAGGCCGACAATTTGAGGCAGATGTGATTCAGAGCATCTACAAGTTGTTAGGTATCAAAAAGACACGCACTACCACCTATAACCCTAAATCAGACGGTATGGTGGAGCGTCATAACCGTACTCTGATTGATCAGCTGGCGAAGATGCTGCTCTCGCATGGAGGTGAATGGGATGATTATGTGAAGCAGGTGGTGTTTGCCTACAACACATCCAGACATGCCAGCACTCATTTTACCCCTTTCTTCCTCATGCACAGACGTGAGGCACGTGTTCCAGCTGATGTTCTGATTTCTAACAGAGTCGAGATTTCTCAGGGCTCTGGAGTCCTGCCGGAGTATGTGCCATCCCTGGTGGGGAGGCTGGAAAAAGCCTTCAGTGCAGTGAGGCTTCATGCAACAGAAGCTCATGAGAGACAGAAACTGTATCATGATGAGGATGTTTGCCATCGTCCTTATGGAGAGGGCTCGTTAGTGTGGCTTAACAACCCGACTTAGAGTCGCACCAAACTGGCGCCTCACTGAAAGGGCCCCTACAGGGTCGAGCAGGCGCTGGCTTCAGGCGGTGAGGCGGCCCTGACATACAGGATTGTCAACCCACTTGACCCGCTGGACCGGGCCCAGGTGGTTCACCATGATAGACTGAAGCGGTACACTCTGCCCCTACCATCACTGGCTGTCGCTGACGCATCACCCTCCCTCCCGGCCTCTCCTGAAGTGGGGGCTTCTTGGCCTCCCTGGAGGGGGGAGCAGCATGTGCTAGGACGGTTGGACACTGGCCTTGGAGGGGGTGGGGCAGAGCCTGACCCTGTACGGTCCCGCGGGGGTCGTGTGGTGCGTCCCCCATCGCACCTCCAAGAATATGTTCTGTTTTGACTGTTGGTAGGTTGCCGCCCGGGATATTAATCCATGTGTCAATTAGCCGTTATAGTTCTGAATCATACGGTGTCATGTTTCGTTGTTCACCTAGCTATTTAGGGTGCCATTTATAGTTTGGTTTACTCCTGTTAGCTATGGTCATTTGTTGTTTTCTCTCATTGATTTGAGTTTTTTGTGTAATTTTATATGTTTGCTGGTCACGAAACGGGGACGTTTCTAATTGGGGGGGGGGGGGGGCGTATGTAGCAGACTGTCTGAAAGGAGAAAACAATAATAAGGAGAGTAGCCGTGGGCTGAACAAGATGTCTGGTCTCCCGACTCCAGTTATTACTGTATGATAAGTGCCCTTATACACGAACCCAAGACGCTCGGTTACACTAGTAATATTATATAAACAAGCATATTAAAGCTACTGCAGATGTAAAACCAAACGCATTTAACTTACCAGAGCTGCTGTTAACTATTTAAAGACAAAGTCCATCCTCCTTTCTTTGTTAACAAAGAGTTTAATCCCACGGTTGTTCAGTACATCTGTGTGTTTTAGTTCCAGTAAGAAGTCCTTCTCGATTCATGGACGCCAGTGAAGACAGTCGAGCCTCCCCAGTTGTATTTCTTGAATAAGTTTTAATGCGTTTTAGGCTGAAAATGTCCGCTCCACAGAGGCAGCAGATATTGGGATTGTCACCGCCCAACATGTCACGCTAGCCCACTGACCAATCACGTACTTGTAGGCCAGCTAGCAGGCTCTGGCACGTCAAAGAATACGCCCAACATGTCAAACTAAAGATCTGATTGGTTGAAGACTATGACAATCAACAATATCGTCCCCATTCACTTAAACTGCACATGGATTCACTTGTGAGTCTGCAGGCCTCTGCCTCTGTTCTTGCCTAGAGACACAGAGGTGAGATCTGATTGGATAAAAGCTCTACTTAAAACAAGCTGCACTGGAAGCAGAGCAACTGAGGAAGACAGTAGCTGTGCAATGAGAAAATTATAGTACATGTAGTGTATTTAAGACAAATTATTAAATTATAAAATAGCTATAACTTTGTGATTCTGTTTAGGCCAGCAGAGAAGGCCTTGCTGGCCCTGACGGCCCACCGCTGATGTAAAATGTATAAATGAACCAACAAACAGTGAAATAATGGAAAAAATTATCAAAACTTAACTCAACTTATTATGAAATGCTATTCCATCATTCATGTTCCTAATAACTGAATTTTATAGCATATCATTCATATTTATTTCATCATCTTATTGCTCAAGGGCACCTCGGAGGAGTGAACACTCTTAGTGGAAATGGAATCTCTGTCACAGCATCGTGTCTGGCAAGATTCATTCAAACAATCTTCGCAACATTTCATCTCATCATAAAATGTCTATGGAAGCCCATTTTCACCAAAAGAGGACCTTTTTTTTAAATCACAGTGGTGGATGTAGGCTTCCATGAAATATACATAATGTTTTTTTGCAAATTTGTTAAAACACGATCTATCATCTGTCATTAGACTCGTTCGAGATGAACTGCTTGTCGCCTGGAAAGTGGACGAGAGCAGAGGGAGCAGCAGGGGGCACTGACAAGAAAACTGCGGTCAAGTCGAACAGTTTTGAGCCACCAATAAAGAATAAACAGGAAGTCAAACAATCCGATCTAGTTTGCAGACCTCGTTCAGATTTATTCATGTGTGTTTATAAACGTTATATATTACAATTACACAGAAAATAGGATTTTTCAACAAAACGTGGTGTTTGTTGTCAAATCTAAGATGCCCTGCAGTCTGCGGCGCCTGCCTCTAAAAACTGCGGCCGCCTCGATCTCGTGAGGTTATCGTTGACCACATCTTCATGACAATACCACACAGGTAACTCTGAAATTAAGAACAAGAAACATTTGGTCCATTGTACTCATAACATTTCATCTTCGTGCTAGATCAAGTGTACATGTGGCGGCAACGGACACGGCACTACACAATGAAAATACACACATTAAATGTTCTCGAATATAAATGCTAAAAGAATGTATACCTGTAGGATGGTCTTAGAATGCTAAATGTTATTAGCCTATTCAGCCAGGCGCAGCAGTCGGTGGAGAGCAACTGCTGGAAACGGCTGGCTGTCGCCTGATCAGAGAGCTGATTGGCTCTCAAACACCACGTTTTATAAAAAATGCTATTTTCTGTGTAATTGTAATATTTAACGCTCGATTGTTGGCTATTAGTCTCATGTTGTGCGACGAAGGTTTAATCTAAAAAGATATTTTGTGTGGTTGATAATAATATAGCTTATTTATAGAAAACATATCAAAACGAGCATCAAAGTGTTCCACAGACAGACAACGCAAGTTTCCACATAAATATATATTTATAAACACATAATAAATCGCATGTAGGCGCAGTTCATCTCGAACGAGCCTATTGACAGCCTTATTGCTACGCTAGAGTTCTCCCGGAAACAGCCGAATGTGGCCGACAACACCCGAAGGGTGTATATGGAGGAAATGCTGGAGATGCTGCTCTCTGAGAGAGAGAGAGAGAGAGAGAGAGAGAGAGAGAGAGAGAGAGAGAGACGGATACCGCTGTCTGTGAGAACGGGGATCACTGAGAGAGGAAAACACTCCACAGTCCCAGCAGCTGAGCGGGGATTTACCTGTCGCTCCTCTACGGCGCGTTCACGGACCTGTTCTCTAGCACACCTCCGGGGGATTAGAGCGAGTGTTGCGGGACCGGAGAGGAATTTAGGAGACTCTTTTCTAAACTGTGTCTAAGACCTGGGGACCTGCCCGATCTTCTTGTCTTCACCGTCTTTTCCGAAATGCAAACGTCCGGGAAACAATAGAAAATGGTGAGTTCCCCACTCTGCTGTGTAAACATGTGTGTGCATGTCACAGTCCTGCACACCTGACACGCTGCGTGCACCACTGACTCACCCGAGTCCGTCCACACGCACTCGCATCTGACATTGCAGCCGATACGCTGACGGAACATGACACCAGAATTCTATTCAAAGTCAATACATTGTTTGCACGCAACGTTACGCATCCCGTCTCGCGTGGGAATGAAATCACAGCTCGTGTCCAGTTCGCCCTATAATCCCAAATATGGATAATGTTGTTGAAATCAACTTTTAGGGTCGAATTCTGTTAACGAAGGGTTTTCTCGCAGACTGATGTCGAGCTGTGAAAGTTGTCTTTCATGAATCTTTTCATAATGAGCCAGAAGCAGGTTTGAGTCGTAGATGTGATTATTCTGTGCCTTTATGATTGGCATTCCTTATTCCTGCAGATTGGTGAGAGCATCTTTCCGAACAAAAGATAAATAAATGATGGCACACCTCTGCTACACGGAACATCGTTGCAACTGTAATGTCATTTGGCATGAAATGGCATTTCTGGATCAAACACAGCGTCGCTTGCATGATTTCTTTGCATTATTTTCACGGCTCTCTGTTCAGACTCTGCTCTGTGCGACCATGTTGTTCTATCCACATGCACTCCTCTCTGTGTGTTGGTACACGATGAAGACAAATACATCACTTTCATGTGTTTATTAAAGTTGAAATGCATGTGCGGGACCTTCTGGAGAACAGCGCGACTTGCGTTTCTTAATGCATCCATGCTTTAAAAATGTAAGCCCATATTAGCAGCACCAGCAACACGTCAGGTCAGTCATTGTTTGTGATAGGCTATACACACACACACACACACATATATATTTTTCTTTATTTATATTATTTATATATGTATTTATTTATATATACTCATATATATTTATTCATTTGTATATATATATATAAATATAAATGTTGAGAATAACACACTACAGATAAAGGATAACTTTGATGTCTGAGTGGCAGCTCATGCTTATCATTGCAGTTATCTTGCAGGACTTAGCACTCAGCGGTTCATTCTCTGAGCAGTTTTCTAAAGCAAGAGTAGTCAAATGCTCCAATTGCAAAATAAATCCAAGTTTAGGACTGAATCAGGCAGAGGAAGATGAAGAAGATGAAGGAGGAGGAGGGTGCAGTTCACCTGGATCTGACAGAGACCTCATTATTGGATGGCAGAACAGAGAAGGAGCAAGGTGGGAGGAGAGGTGGAAGGAGTGCATGCGTGCAACAGATGGAGGGAAGAGGAGTGAGGGCAGGGAGGCCGGGGAGGAGGTGGAGTCACGGAAACAAGATGCAGACGGAGAGGAGGTGGAGGGAGTGATGCGTAATGCTCCGCGTGTCGTTCGTCCACCTTGGATGCATCAGCTGAACGGCAGCAGAGTGAGGCTCATGCAGCCTTTATTAGGATGTGAAGAGCAACACACACACACACTGCTGCTCCCTGGCCTTCAGTGGCGTTTTGACAAGACTCTTCTTTATCTTACCCATTCAAACATAGAATTAGTTCACTCAAATAACAGAATGTTTTGTCGATTCCTCCATCACATAATAGAGGTGAAATGGAATTATTCGTTTTTGCGCTGTGACATTTACAATCCCACGACCTTACTGTCAACTCTTCTCATACTGTAGATGTCCCTTCAGCAGAACAAAGTTCCCATATCAACAGATTTTTGTCCTTTTGAATACCTTATCATTACTTATTATTGTGTTCATCCTCTGTAAACTGTAAACCCTTATTCACAAAGTAATGTATGCACATCCCAAATACTCTGAGATGCACTGGCAAAAAGGCAAAAGCAATATCAAAAAGGTGCACGCATACTAGATTATAAATATTTTACAGCTGTGACATTTTGACATTGTGTCTTCCTTCAGTGTTCTTTGTCCGCTGCTGAGAGCGACTTAAGCACAGATGTTTCGTGTCCAACATTGAACCTCAGTCACATCAAAACGTGTCCACAGACTGCAGGTATCTGGCTGAATCGGACCGCTAAGCTGTGCTCGGTCGTCTCCAACACAGTTCCATCTGAGGCCGTGTATCACAGCTGTATGTGGAGCTGGCTCCCCTCCATCTCCCCTCACACTCTGCCGTCTTCTCCACGTTGATAAATTGTGTGTAATTTCAGGGATGAGCAAGCATGAAAACATATGGGTGGAGAGCGCTGCGATGTTTTGCTATTCTGTATATACAGCATTTTCATCCAGGTTGGAGTCTGCTGCACATTGAGCGGACTAACCCCGCGGGCTTGGACCCGGTCTCCTGAGTTCTCCTTTGAGACCAACAGGGAGAAATGTTCATGCTTTCATTATGGTGCCCCCTAGTTTATCCTGATTCATAGATGTAAAACATATTTTAATGCAGCCAATCGGATCTTGTGTAAAGCAGCCACGTCGATGTTCTATTGTCGGCAGAGCTAGGGCGTTCTTGCTCCCACTCAAATATGGCAGCCTGGTCTGTGGTCATACACGCGTCAAACTGACGCTCCACGTACCCTTCTACCGTCAGATTTTGGACTTGCAGGGCTGTTTCTATTGGCCAATGGAGGAAGTGAGGAGGCGTAAGGGAGAGCGTTGGGGCGGATGTTCTGGTCAGACTTTGACCCTGGAAACCGCTGTTCGTGTCCCGTGTTAAACCACTTCATTGTGTGTGAAACCGTCATTGTAATATTTACCAACGCAAGTTACGTAACATAGCCTACTAAACTTGTACGTAACTTACAAATGTCAGTTATTTGTACCATGAACTTTTCCTAAAAACAACCGAGTAGTCATGTAACGTACTTAAATAAAGTACGTGACGTCACCCTGACCCTAAGGTCTATTGGACTACCCTGCATGTTGAAAAATGTCCAGAGCACATGTTGGTATTTGACAAGTTGGTTGTCACACTGACCGAAATACCAAACCTTCCCAATTTCCAGCTCAAATGTGGACATTTTTCAGTATTTTCTTACATTTATGGACTAAACAATAAATCAATTAATCGGAAAAAAAAAATCTGCAGATTTAATCTCTCATTTCCCCATGCGTCCAGGCTTTATGCTAAGCTAGGCTAACAATGCGCTGACTCCAACTCCGGAATCAACATACATATTTATATATCAATCTATTCTAATTCATCTTATTACTGTCTCTCAAGGCTCAACATACATTGACAGTTCTCTCTGTCACTGATATCTCCTAATAATAATAATAATGTTCTGGAAATCTGCTGAACTGTTCATAGAGAACAGTTTCTAAGAAAGGCCATGCAGATTCAGAATCATACTGAGTTTCAGGTCTGCGACAGGATTTTGAAATAGTTTACAGAGACGTGTTGAGAGCGCAGGATCATTGAAACACCTGCTGACTCCACGGCATCAAATCATTCTCACTGGATGATTTCCAGACTGTACTCTCGGGACCTGTTCTTGGGCCTAAACCAGACATAACCTGTTCTTGGGCCTAAACCAGATATAATCTGTTCTTGGGCCT
>NW_022281441.1:0-11116 GCF_004355925.1 Anarrhichthys ocellatus | reverse complement strand
TAACCCGCTTGTCCTCTCCTCCCTCACCTCCTGTAACACGATTGTCCCCTCCTCCCTCCTCTTTTGGACCCCATCTGTCCCCTCCTGTCCATCTTGCTTGTCCCCTCTGCCCTCCCCAGTACCCGTCTGGTTCTGGTTCTGGTCTTTATGAGAGCTGTTTTTCTCAGGACACGTTCTACTTTGATGACCCACTTTTCCACAACTGAAACATTTAAAATCATCAGTCATTGCATAAATGATGTAGTCAAAGTCGTCTACTCTCAGCTTGAACACTAAGTTGAGCCCCTTGCTCCTGTTGTTTGGGATCATGAGCAGCTGTCTTCTGTCTAGCGCCACTTCCGCATTTCTTATGGTATCTAAAAAAATGACCACGGCATTGTTCATTCGCGCAGCGGACTTAACGCTGCTGTGGCCGACTGCCAGGCTGCATTCCTCCACTGAAACTGGGAAAGTCGGCGAGATCTTTATGCCGTGTTTCCTCGTTAGTTCGGTCATGTCCATGGTGGCGTTTAGCACGCCGACCAGCACGCGCTGATCAACTGCAACCTCCTACAAACAAAGACCCTAAAACCAGCTAAATGTTCACACAAACACCGTGAGATACACTATCACATCCAATGTTAACTGGTGAAGAAAAAGATAGAAAAAAATCGGTGTTAATCACTCTCAAACACACTCCGTCAACTCCACACTCCTTCCACTCAGAGAGAGAGAGAGAGAGAGAGAAGCGATGGTCGAGAGAGAGAGAGAGAGAGAGAGAGAGGCGATGGTCGAGCTAGAGAGTGAATGAAGAAAGGGAGAGATCAGACACTTACCTAAATCATCTGACTGATATATATTTATACTCGCCCCTTTGAAACAGATTCCTGAAGTCCTCTCTCCGTTTTTCTCTCGTACATGGTTGGATGGCCCCGGAGACTTCTTTTGTTTCCAGTTTGCAACCTCTTCGTCTTCTACTCTGTGTACAGTCATGTGTAGCCTATAGCGCCAACTTCTGACCAAACTATGCTGTAGGTGACTTTATTTCACATCCCCTTTGATAAGTTATGTTGTCAGATTTCGTAAGTCGTTTCCTGTTTTTATTTTGGCACTCACCTTTTGCCTCTTGTTTCCATAGTGTATAAGAAGTGGACATAGTCATCGTGACATCACCTATTGGTTTGTGGACTGCTGTTTTGAACCCTTTGAGTTCGGCGATTTCGTGGTCACCATATTTGATTATGGACAACAGATAAACGGAAGTTACCATATTTGGAATGTGGAGGAGTGACGTAAAGACACCGTATATGACTCTGATAGCAGCAGGGACCTGTCAATCACCGTGTAGCCCCGCCCTAAAGCATCCCCTGCTTTATGGTCTGTTTGACTCTAAATGGACCATAATTTACTAAATGAACATCGTGCTGTATTGAAGAAGACTTGAAACTAGAGATTGAGAGATTGAGATGTTTACTGAGGTAATAAATCAAGAGAGAAGTAGAGTCATTTTCTCATAGACTTCTATACAACTAGAGGAGTCGCCCCCTGGTGGTTAGTAGAGAGAACGGGGGGTGGATGTGTCCAACAAACAGCGATATTTCAGCCAGGAGACCACTGATTGTTCCCCATATGAAACGAGAAGTCAACGTTGATGTTTTTGTCACGTAACCTGCGTAATGTAATTATGGCACTTCTGTAGATATTGCAAACTAAATTATGATCTTTTCCTAAACCTAACCAAGTACTTTTGTTGCCTAAACCTAACTGAATTTCGTGTGAAGACGGAAGTTTATTTTGAAAAGACCGTATTCATGTAACGAAAATATAACTAAAAATCACATTCTTAAATTATAGTAGGATCCCAAATAAAAGAAATACAGTCAGTAAAATTGGTTAAAGCCATAACAGAGAACCAACTAAATCCAAAGTCCCTAAAGCTGGATTTCACGAGCACTTCTTGTGGTGGTTACGTAGAGCATAGGTTTTCATTCATATCAGTGTAGGATTTCACCTGTTGACAGCATCACCACAACACCAGGATGTATTGAATGTGATCAAGCCGTGATCCTGGTTTAATTAATTTCCCGCAGTGACAGTGATTACATTATTTCATTTACTCTGTGATACGGAGTGACAGTGAGGTTTACCAGTCTCATTACTGAATAGTAGACCACTGCTGTGCAATCGCTGTGTTCCACTCACTGTTATAGAGAGCTGTGAATGTGGTGAGCAGGAAGTTTGTAGCGGTGATGTCTTTTCTAGATCTGTCTTTCTGGACAGCAGCACATTACTGAGTTTTTCTTCAACTTATTTGCAGCACAGAAAATTGTAAGCATTAACAAGGCCTTTACAGGCCGGCGACAAATGGACTACGTGAAAATGATTCAAGACTATTCATATCGGCAGCGATGTGAATTTGTGGCAGTTGCAGTACTTTTTCACTAAAAGGTTCGAAATAGATTCATGCAGGCAGAGTAGCAACTACCCGGATCTTATTGATCCAGAACAGTGTCTGTGTTGTACAGCTTAAACTACAGTAAGATATTTGCTTTGAGTGAATTTGAGTTCCCTCTGGTAAACTATTAGTGTACTCACAGACTGTATACAAGAAGTGGACGTAGTCGGCGTGATGTCATCCATTGGTTTGTGAACTGCCAATTTTTGGTCATCCCCATCTTGCTTTTTGGCCGTCGCCATCTTGTTTTTTTGCAACCAGAAGTGAAACATGAAGGTGGAGCCAAGTACAACCAAGCGCTGCATAAGACATTTTAAAGCGACCAAAGTGTCCAACTTAGTCTCACGGCAGTTTGTGAAACAGTCTTGAAATGCAATCTTTTGATTTTGTTGATATGTTTTGTGTCACTTGGAATGACTTTTTTGCAGGACGACATTACATCAAAAACGTAAGTTATGTTCATGCAACAAAACCACTTAGTTAGGTTTTGGAAAAACATCATGGTTGGTCTTGAAATAACTACGTACAGTTAGGTTTAGGCAACAAAACCCCTTCCATTAAACCACAACGCAGAGTCTGACTGGCCTCGTGATTGAAAGTCCTGTGTTTGTTGGACCCATCTACCTGCCCTCCTGCCCATCGTAAGTGGTCTCTTTGGATATTGAATAGTACATCACTTGCTCTGACTGTTGCTTAGTCACGGGGATGCATTTAAGTTGTGTCCACCATAAAAAGGGTCCTAATTTCCTTTTCTTTTGCATTATTTTTGTCCTGACAGGGAAAAAAAAGACAATGTACACAAAAACAATAGATTGAATTTCTTGACTATTTCACGATCTGCAATGATACGGGCCTGAAATGCTACAATTAACTTTGAAAACTGAAAACACCTTTTAAAGCAATTTTTAGAGGAACCATTTGGAGATAGTATTTGATGTAATCACAGGAAAAGAAATACAAAAATAAGAAAATTTGAAAAATGAAACCAATTTGTGCTATAGTAATATGTGTCTGCTTTATTATTCTGTTAATCTTTTCACCTGACCCTGTGTGTTGCAGCATCTTGGAGATTCCAGACCCTAGCTGTGAGAAATCTAATTTTCTCTAAAGATGGTACTATGGATCCCTAGAATGTTCAATATTAGATTAATAATAAAGATATTGTTAGAAAGAACACCACACGGATACATTGTGTAAAATCAGTGGCGGGCCGTGTGTTTCATACCTGGGCCTTCAGTGCTGTCCTACTACAGTTGAGCCACCTCCTAATAACCTCGTTATGACGCCACAGCTACGGGTTATTAGGGGTGTAACAATACACGTATTCGTATTGAACCGTTCGGTACGAGGCTCACGGTTCGGTACGAGGCTCACGGTTCGGTACGCATTAGGAATCAAACAATACGTTTGAATATTACTATTGCATTTGGAACCAGCTACCAAGGCCGACAATTTGAGGCAGATGTGATTCAGAGCCTCTACAAGTTGTTAGGTATCAAAAAGACACGCACTACCACCTATAACCCTAAATCAGACGGTATGGTGGAGCGTCATAACCGTACTCTGATTGATCAGCTGGCGAAGATGCTGCTCTCGCATGGAGGTGAATGGGATGATTATGTGAAGCAGGTGGTGTTTGCCTACAACACATCCAGACATGCCAGCACTCATTTTACCCCTTTCTTCCTCATGCACAGACGTGAGGCACGTGTTCCAGCTGATGTTCTGATTTCTAACAGAGTCGAGATTTCTCAGGGCTCTGGAGTCCTGCCGGAGTATGTGCCATCCCTGGTGGGGAGGCTGGAAAAAGCCTTCAGTGCAGTGAGGCTTCATGCAACAGAAGCTCATGAGAGACAGAAACTGTATCATGATGAGGATGTTTGCCATCGTCCTTATGGAGAGGGCTCGTTAGTGTGGCTTAACAACCCGACTTAGAGTCGCACCAAACTGGCGCCTCACTGAAAGGGCCCCTACAGGGTCGAGCAGGCGCTGGCTTCAGGCGGTGAGGCGGCCCTGACATACAGGATTGTCAACCCACTTGACCCGCTGGACCGGGCCCAGGTGGTTCACCATGATAGACTGAAGCGGTACACTCTGCCCCTACCATCACTGGCTGTCGCTGACGCATCACCCTCCCTCCCGGCCTCTCCTGAAGTGGGGGCTTCTTGGCCTCCCTGGAGGGGGGAGCAGCATGTGCTAGGACGGTTGGACACTGGCCTTGGAGGGGGTGGGGCAGAGCCTGACCCTGTACGGTCCCGCGGGGGTCGTGTGGTGCGTCCCCCATCGCACCTCCAAGAATATGTTCTGTTTTGACTGTTGGTAGGTTGCCGCCCGGGATATTAATCCATGTGTCAATTAGCCGTTATAGTTCTGAATCATACGGTGTCATGTTTCGTTGTTCACCTAGCTATTTAGGGTGCCATTTATAGTTTGGTTTACTCCTGTTAGCTATGGTCATTTGTTGTTTTCTCTCATTGATTTGAGTTTTTTGTGTAATTTTATATGTTTGCTGGTCACGAAACGGGGACGTTTCTAATTGGGGGGGGGGGGGGGCGTATGTAGCAGACTGTCTGAAAGGAGAAAACAATAATAAGGAGAGTAGCCGTGGGCTGAACAAGATGTCTGGTCTCCCGACTCCAGTTATTACTGTATGATAAGTGCCCTTATACACGAACCCAAGACGCTCGGTTACACTAGTAATATTATATAAACAAGCATATTAAAGCTACTGCAGATGTAAAACCAAACGCATTTAACTTACCAGAGCTGCTGTTAACTATTTAAAGACAAAGTCCATCCTCCTTTCTTTGTTAACAAAGAGTTTAATCCCACGGTTGTTCAGTACATCTGTGTGTTTTAGTTCCAGTAAGAAGTCCTTCTCGATTCATGGACGCCAGTGAAGACAGTCGAGCCTCCCCAGTTGTATTTCTTGAATAAGTTTTAATGCGTTTTAGGCTGAAAATGTCCGCTCCACAGAGGCAGCAGATATTGGGATTGTCACCGCCCAACATGTCACGCTAGCCCACTGACCAATCACGTACTTGTAGGCCAGCTAGCAGGCTCTGGCACGTCAAAGAATACGCCCAACATGTCAAACTAAAGATCTGATTGGTTGAAGACTATGACAATCAACAATATCGTCCCCATTCACTTAAACTGCACATGGATTCACTTGTGAGTCTGCAGGCCTCTGCCTCTGTTCTTGCCTAGAGACACAGAGGTGAGATCTGATTGGATAAAAGCTCTACTTAAAACAAGCTGCACTGGAAGCAGAGCAACTGAGGAAGACAGTAGCTGTGCAATGAGAAAATTATAGTACATGTAGTGTATTTAAGACAAATTATTAAATTATAAAATAGCTATAACTTTGTGATTCTGTTTAGGCCAGCAGAGAAGGCCTTGCTGGCCCTGACGGCCCACCGCTGATGTAAAATGTATAAATGAACCAACAAACAGTGAAATAATGGAAAAAATTATCAAAACTTAACTCAACTTATTATGAAATGCTATTCCATCATTCATGTTCCTAATAACTGAATTTTATAGCATATCATTCATATTTATTTCATCATCTTATTGCTCAAGGGCACCTCGGAGGAGTGAACACTCTTAGTGGAAATGGAATCTCTGTCACAGCATCGTGTCTGGCAAGATTCATTCAAACAATCTTCGCAACATTTCATCTCATCATAAAATGTCTATGGAAGCCCATTTTCACCAAAAGAGGACCTTTTTTTTAAATCACAGTGGTGGATGTAGGCTTCCATGAAATATACATAATGTTTTTTTGCAAATTTGTTAAAACACGATCTATCATCTGTCATTAGACTCGTTCGAGATGAACTGCTTGTCGCCTGGAAAGTGGACGAGAGCAGAGGGAGCAGCAGGGGGCACTGACAAGAAAACTGCGGTCAAGTCGAACAGTTTTGAGCCACCAATAAAGAATAAACAGGAAGTCAAACAATCCGATCTAGTTTGCAGACCTCGTTCAGATTTATTCATGTGTGTTTATAAACGTTATATATTACAATTACACAGAAAATAGGATTTTTCAACAAAACGTGGTGTTTGTTGTCAAATCTAAGATGCCCTGCAGTCTGCGGCGCCTGCCTCTAAAAACTGCGGCCGCCTCGATCTCGTGAGGTTATCGTTGACCACATCTTCATGACAATACCACACAGGTAACTCTGAAATTAAGAACAAGAAACATTTGGTCCATTGTACTCATAACATTTCATCTTCGTGCTAGATCAAGTGTACATGTGGCGGCAACGGACACGGCACTACACAATGAAAATACACACATTAAATGTTCTCGAATATAAATGCTAAAAGAATGTATACCTGTAGGATGGTCTTAGAATGCTAAATGTTATTAGCCTATTCAGCCAGGCGCAGCAGTCGGTGGAGAGCAACTGCTGGAAACGGCTGGCTGTCGCCTGATCAGAGAGCTGATTGGCTCTCAAACACCACGTTTTATAAAAAATGCTATTTTCTGTGTAATTGTAATATTTAACGCTCGATTGTTGGCTATTAGTCTCATGTTGTGCGACGAAGGTTTAATCTAAAAAGATATTTTGTGTGGTTGATAATAATATAGCTTATTTATAGAAAACATATCAAAACGAGCATCAAAGTGTTCCACAGACAGACAACGCAGGTTTCCACATAAATATATATTTATAAACACATAATAAATCGCATGTAGGCGCAGTTCATCTCGAACGAGCCTATTGACAGCCTTATTGCTACGCTAGAGTTCTCCCGGAAACAGCCGAATGTGGCCGACAACACCCGAAGGGTGTATATGGAGGAAATGCTGGAGATGCTGCTCTCTGAGAGAGAGAGAGAGAGAGAGAGAGAGAGAGAGAGAGAGAGAGAGAGACGGATACCGCTGTCTGTGAGAACGGGGATCACTGAGAGAGGAAAACACTCCACAGTCCCAGCAGCTGAGCGGGGATTTACCTGTCGCTCCTCTACGGCGCGTTCACGGACCTGTTCTCTAGCACACCTCCGGGGGATTAGAGCGAGTGTTGCGGGACCGGAGAGGAATTTAGGAGACTCTTTTCTAAACTGTGTCTAAGACCTGGGGACCTGCCCGATCTTCTTGTCTTCACCGTCTTTTCCGAAATGCAAACGTCCGGGAAACAATAGAAAATGGTGAGTTCCCCACTCTGCTGTGTAAACATGTGTGTGCATGTCACAGTCCTGCACACCTGACACGCTGCGTGCACCACTGACTCACCCGAGTCCGTCCACACGCACTCGCATCTGACATTGCAGCCGATACGCTGACGGAACATGACACCAGAATTCTATTCAAAGTCAATACATTGTTTGCACGCAACGTTACGCATCCCGTCTCGCGTGGGAATGAAATCACAGCTCGTGTCCAGTTCGCCCTATAATCCCAAATATGGATAATGTTGTTGAAATCAACTTTTAGGGTCGAATTCTGTTAACGAAGGGTTTTCTCGCAGACTGATGTCGAGCTGTGAAAGTTGTCTTTCATGAATCTTTTCATAATGAGCCAGAAGCAGGTTTGAGTCGTAGATGTGATTATTCTGTGCCTTTATGATTGGCATTCCTTATTCCTGCAGATTGGTGAGAGCATCTTTCCGAACAAAAGATAAATAAATGATGGCACACCTCTGCTACACGGAACATCGTTGCAACTGTAATGTCATTTGGCATGAAATGGCATTTCTGGATCAAACACAGCGTCGCTTGCATGATTTCTTTGCATTATTTTCACGGCTCTCTGTTCAGACTCTGCTCTGTGTGACCATGTTGTTCTATCCACATGCACTCCTCTCTGTGTGTTGGTACACGATGAAGACAAATACATCACTTTCATGTGTTTATTAAAGTTGAAATGCATGTGCGGGACCTTCTGGAGAACAGCGCGACTTGCGTTTCTTAATGCATCCATGCTTTAAAAATGTAAGCCCATATTAGCAGCACCAGCAACACGTCAGGTCAGTCATTGTTTGTGATAGGCTATACACACACACACACACACATATATATTTTTCTTTATTTATATTATTTATATATGTATTTATTTATATATACTCATATATATTTATTCATTTGTATATATATATATAAATATAAATGTTGAGAATAACACACTACAGATAAAGGATAACTTTGATGTCTGAGTGGCAGCTCATGCTTATCATTGCAGTTATCTTGCAGGACTTAGCACTCAGCGGTTCATTCTCTGAGCAGTTTTCTAAAGCAAGAGTAGTCAAATGCTCCAATTGCAAAATAAATCCAAGTTTAGGACTGAATCAGGCAGAGGAAGATGAAGAAGATGAAGGAGGAGGAGGGTGCAGTTCACCTGGATCTGACAGAGACCTCATTATTGGATGGCAGAACAGAGAAGGAGCAAGGTGGGAGGAGAGGTGGAAGGAGTGCATGCGTGCAACAGATGGAGGGAAGAGGAGTGAGGGCAGGGAGGCCGGGGAGGAGGTGGAGTCACGGAAACAAGATGCAGACGGAGAGGAGGTGGAGGGAGTGATGCGTAATGCTCCGCGTGTCGTTCGTCCACCTTGGATGCATCAGCTGAACGGCAGCAGAGTGAGGCTCATGCAGCCTTTATTAGGATGTGAAGAGCAACACACACACACACTGCTGCTCCCTGGCCTTCAGTGGCGTTTTGACAAGACTCTTCTTTATCTTACCCATTCAAACATAGAATTAGTTCACTCAAATAACAGAATGTTTTGTCGATTCCTCCATCACATAATAGAGGTGAAATGGAATTATTCGTTTTTGCGCTGTGACATTTACAATCCCACGACCTTACTGTCAACTCTTCTCATACTGTAGATGTCCCTTCAGCAGAACAAAGTTCCCATATCAACAGATTTTTGTCCTTTTGAATACCTTATCATTACTTATTATTGTGTTCATCCTCTGTAAACTGTAAACCCTTATTCACAAAGTAATGTATGCACATCCCAAATACTCTGAGATGCACTGGCAAAAAGGCAAAAGCAATATCAAAAAGGTGCACGCATACTAGATTATAAATATTTTACAGCTGTGACATTTTGACATTGTGTCTTCCTTCAGTGTTCTTTGTCCGCTGCTGAGAGCGACTTAAGCACAGATGTTTCGTGTCCAACATTGAACCTCAGTCACATCAAAACGTGTCCACAGACTGCAGGTATCTGGCTGAATCGGACCGCTAAGCTGTGCTCGGTCGTCTCCAACACAGTTCCATCTGAGGCCGTGTATCACAGCTGTATGTGGAGCTGGCTCCCCTCCATCTCCCCTCACACTCTGCCGTCTTCTCCACGTTGATAAATTGTGTGTAATTTCAGGGATGAGCAAGCATGAAAACATATGGGTGGAGAGCGCTGCGATGTTTTGCTATTCTGTATATACAGCATTTTCATCCAGGTTGGAGTCTGCTGCACATTGAGCGGACTAACCCCGCGGGCTTGGACCCGGTCTCCTGAGTTCTCCTTTGAGACCAACAGGGAGAAATGTTCATGCTTTCATTATGGTGCCCCCTAGTTTATCCTGATTCATAGATGTAAAACATATTTTAATGCAGCCAATCGGATCTTGTGTAAAGCAGCCACGTCGATGTTCTATTGTCGGCAGAGCTAGGGCGTTCTTGCTCCCACTCAAATATGGCAGCCTGGTCTGTGGTCATACACGCGTCAAACTGACGCTCCACGTACCCTTCTACCGTCAGATTTTGGACTTGCAGGGCTGTTTCTATTGGCCAATGGAGGAAGTGAGGAGGCGTAAGGGAGAGCGTTGGGGCGGATGTTCTGGTCAGACTTTGACCCTGGAAACCGCTGTTCGTGTCCCGTGTTAAACCACTTCATTGTGTGTGAAACCGTCATTGTAATATTTACCAACGCAAGTTACGTAACATAGCCTACTAAACTTGTACGTAACTTACAAATGTCAGTTATTTGTACCATGAACTTTTCCTAAAAACAACCGAGTAGTCATGTAACGTACTTAAATAAAGTACGTGACGTCACCCTGACCCTAAGGTCTATTGGACTACCCTGCATGTTGAAAAATGTCCAGAGCACATGTTGGTATTTGACAAGTTGGTTGTCACACTGACCGAAATACCAAACCTTCCCAATTTCCAGCTCAAATGTGGACATTTTTCAGTATTTTCTTACATTTATGGACTAAACAATAAATCAATTAATCGGAAAAAAAAAATCTGCAGATTTAATCTCTCATTTCCCCATGCGTCCAGGCTTTATGCTAAGCTAGGCTAACAATGCGCTGACTCCAACTCCGGAATCAACATACATATTTATATATCAATCTATTCTAATTCATCTTATTACTGTCTCTCAAGGCTCAACATACATTGACAGTTCTCTCTGTCACTGATATCTCCTAATAATAATAATAATGTTCTGGAAATCTGCTGAACTGTTCATAGAGAACAGTTTCTAAGAAAGGCCATGCAGATTCAGAATCATACTGAGTTTCAGGTCTGCGACAGGATTTTGAAATAGTTTACAGAGACGTGTTGAGAGCGCAGGATCATTGAAACACCTGCTGACTCCACGGCATCAAATCATTCTCACTGGATGATTTCCAGACTGTACTCTCGGGACCTGTTCTTGGGCCTAAACCAGACATAACCTGTTCTTGGGCCTAAACCAGATATAATCTGTTCTTGGGCCT
>NW_022281440.1:8697-11119 GCF_004355925.1 Anarrhichthys ocellatus | reverse complement strand
TTAAAAATATACTGTTGGTTATGAGACTTTAATTTGAATTTCCTTTTTTTAAATGCCATTATTATTGAAGCTCCACTGTTACTAGTATGAACTTCCGAAGTTTGACATTGTTTCTCATAAGAGATATGCGGTTGGTTACATGTCTGTGAAAAGCGGCGCACAAAGACGGTAGAAAAGCTGAGACATTTCGTAGCTTTATTCGTGTTTTTTTTACGAAGACATTCATAACACATAGACATTTCTACCATATATACATCTGAATTCAATATTCTATATCCGCTGACCTCGCTCACCCTGGAGGTGAACACAGACATGCGTTGACGCCGTATCCACTGAATGTCAGAGACACCTCGAACTGGAAAGACAGCTTTTATTTCTGGAGGTATAGCCTTTGATGGCGCAGAGGAAAGTCTACTTTACAGTGTGAATTTGAAAGCAACACAGACACGTCTCTTTGTCTCTGAACCAATGAATAAAGTTAGCAGCGCTTATTAATGAAGCACTGTGGCGTTATGTGGCCATCTACATTTCCCAAAAGATTATTATTGGCTTTGTATTTACTTATAGTTAATTCAGGATTAGAAGCATATTAATACTGCGACCATTTCATCTGTAGCACTCTGGATCCGTGACATGTTCTGTTTACGTTAAATGCGCAAATATGGATGAGGGTTATGCTTTGTTGTCAACGGGCGCTCTAGGCTTTATACGCAATCCGCTCGTGGTGTTAAGTATGCTTCATGAAATTGATGTTCATGAACGTTATGTTCATAATAACCCATCCTTCATTACCGCAGCACAAACATCTCTGTTAAATCGCCTCGTATTTAAAAGAACGGGAGGAGAAGGAACAAAGAGCCCGCTCTGTTCGGCCACAGATTTATGATTTTAATATCGGCGTGTGTATGTGTATGTATGTGTTTTATTCAATATGAAGTCTTCATTTGTAAATATTAATTTATGAGCATAACTCTTCTTCCAGAGGATCTACTTAGTGGTCCTGGTCCGCCACATAAACACGTAAGTCTTTGCAATGCAGTCATTTACTGCATGTGTTGGTGTTTTTGTTTGCTTTACTGCAGTAGAAGGGATAATTATTGTTGTCAGTATAAATAACTGTTTTATGATAACTATTTCTATTCAAAATATAATATCCTCACTATCGGCTCCTTGTTCCGGGCTATATTAACCTGCAGTAGCAGTTTAAGTATTGACAGTCACGGGGCTCAAATCAAGTTAATGACTTTATTTATATAAACATTTGTACAAATACTTGTTTTCATTCATATACACGCATTCATATTATCGGTACAGATCGACTTGCATCACAAGTAGACTATATAAATATACTTTACATGGCATATTTGGCACCAGTTGAAATACATTTTCTCTTCCACATGTACTAACTAAAGATAAAACAGCATGCAAAATATGAGATATAAATATAGTCATATGTTGAGGAAACCAGGCTTACACATATAAACGTGTGCAGCTCCAGAAGCTGCAGGAGCGGTCACACACACACACACACACGCACACGCACACACACACACACACACACACACACACACACACACATTGACCCGGCCGGGACAGCCGCTGCAGATTGGGCCCAAGCGCGCTCCAGCAAGACGCTCTGGTGCCATCTAGCGCCCCGTTGTCGACAGTACTGCACATTCCCAAACACACAAAGACTTCATCCACACTAGTCATAAGACCCTCACACGCGCTATGCTCCCCGGAGTCGATGCTAAACGCGTCTCTATCGCAGTTCAAATGTGTGATGTGCTGTTGGCTACATGTGTGTGAGTGTCTGTTGACGAGCTGTTGAGTTCACTTTTTTTATGGTCCTCTTTGGAATGAAAGCAGACATGACGAGAGGCAGGGAGCGCGAGCATGTGCGCGCGCTCCCTGCCTCTCGTGTGCGTGCGCGATTCAGTCTTTTGTCTCGCTGGCTGCGGGCTTCTCTCGTCTTTGATGTAAACGCAGAGAGGGACAGATTTGTGGCATCTCTCTCTTTCTCTCTACCAGGTTAGGCCTCACTGGTGAATGAGGCGTGGAGAAATCCATGCACGTGCAAACACACACACACACACGTTGTGCCCAAGGAAACAAGCTTTTTTTTCCTACTGATTGGTCAGGGTCCCTGTTTCGATCAACAAAGGCAAACATAATAACTCGTCCTTGCTCTGTGATTTCATCAAATTTTACTGGCTCGCTCATCTGCAGATCTGCTGTGTAACCTATGCGCCCAGGTGTGTGTGTGTGTGTGTGATCATTTGAAAAACCCTCGTGGAGGGAAGGCTGGAGGGGGGGTGGGGGTAGAAAATAATCCACGGTGTTGCTTCTGATTTATGACTCCAGCATCATATGACTTTAATCCGGCATTCAAAGTCAACTTCAGTGCATTAAATCAACAACC
>NW_022281440.1:3148-8597 GCF_004355925.1 Anarrhichthys ocellatus | reverse complement strand
CCCCCCCCCCCCTCCATAGTATCAGAGGGGGAATTCCACACAGCCATTCAGCTGAGTGCAAACGATTCATTCAAATGCACCACCGTGTTCACACAACGTCAAATACACTTTGGTAATATTGTTGGTAAATTAGAAACACTGTGCAGGCTGTAATAGATGAGCGTTTAACATTGACTAATAGTACTATAATAATAATGACAATCATCTAAGACGTATCTCTTTTTAAATTATGTTTAAAAATACAATATAAGAAAATTGAAAATGTAATTAATTAGTAACGTGTGTGATGACGTGCACCTGCATGTGCGCGTGTTCCTTATTTAGCAGACGTCTAAACTTTTTTTAAATTTTAGAGCAAAACAAGCAGCCCTCCCCGTGATGCTGCATCCATCCGTCCGTTAATCTTTAACTCGTCCCCGGGCCCCCTTGGCGTGGCCGAGGGCTTGCGTCCACCGGTAACAGTTCGGTGAGCTGACCCAGAGCACGAGCTCACGGCGCCGTGAAGGACGCAGCCAGCCGGCTCGCGCTGCCCTGAAACGATCTTACACTGGAAAACACACACACACACACACACACACAAAGCACCAGTGAAGCGGTTTCTCTCGGTTTGTTATTAACTCGCGCAGGAGAGTTCGGTCAGCGAACAAACACACACAAGCTGTTTCCTGAGCTAGAACTATACAGGCTGTAAAGCGAGACAGAGGTAAAGTCCTAATTTCTCTCTTCCTCTAACACGAACCAACGGTGAATCCAGCTGCTAATGTACAGCACAGTCTGTTTTAAAATATTTAAACTGTGGAACAGAATCCACAGTGGAACATACGAATTATGCAATTAAAAAAAACAATTCCTCCATCACCTGCTGATGAAAGTCTGATTATCTTTTACGTGCTGTGGAGTTTTTAAATGGGTTCGAGGATAAAATAATAATGAATAAAATATAAGAGTATTGTGTCGTATGCATGTGACGAAAATATAAAATTAGAAATAGACATGCGGTTTTTTTTTTAAATCTTATAGCAGGATTCAGACCTGAAGGGATGTTTAAAACATGGTCCATCTTACTTGCCTTGAAATGAAGTTCCGAGTCTATAAAAAAAGAAATATATATTTTTTTAAAGTGAGTCAGTGAAATAAATCGCGAATGTTTAATTTCATAGACAGTTAATTTTTTCACAACGCTTTTTACTGAGTGAATTGCCGCGCTTTGAGCATTGCAGCGGCTGAAATGAACCACAGATGAACTGTACAGTGATCGTGTGCATGTGTGTGTGCACGCGCGTTCCTTGTGTGCAGCACAGCACATGTGTTCATCTGCTGTTTGCTGCGGGCCTGTTTTTCACTTCGTCGCCATTCCTCGGACTTTACAAGGAGTCATAAACGGCCATAAAGCCATAAAAGTCCTGAGGTCTCACACACGTACACACGCACACACACACAGACACACGCGCGTGCGCGCCGCGCCATAAAGCTATAAAGCAGCAGTCTGACTCCTTCAGCTTTAATTGTCGATAATCTCTGAAGTTTCTGAGATTCCTGGAGTTCCTTCAGCAGCTCTTAACTGTTTCCACTGCAGCATAATATCAGCTCCACCGCTCGGATTTCCCGCGGCTTAAAACGCGGTCCGTTATAAAATATTTTTAAAAACCAGCACTTTCTTACTATCAACCCGATGTAATTGGGAAACCGTAAAACTATAACACTATTATCATTATTATCATTATAATAATAATACTTATTATTATAATTACTGTTCGTAGTAGTATTTTCCTCATTTTTGGCTAACTGTATCCCAGTCGGAAAAACATTCCAGAATATGATAATATTTCAGTTTTATTTTCACCGATCGAGCAGGCCTATTACTATAGAATATTATAATTATTGATATTATTATTATTAGTAGTAGTAGTAGTAGTAGTAGCACAGTAGTAGTAATTGCCTATTATTGCCGTTGTTGCTTTTGGTAGCCGTTGCTGCTGATAGTATTCCTAATAATGTAACAAAACATATTAATGAATCCAATTTCCTTTGTTGTAATTCTCGTATCTCACCTAAAAAAATATAAATTAAACTAACGTGAGCAAAATCTCCTAGATTTTAGTCCTATAAGGGACCATGTTCAACGCGTTTTTTCCTGACGACAGTCGTTAAAAAAGCTTTTCTAAAAAAGTATCTCATGTAACGTTAAGCGCTCTGAACACCCGGGCCAACTGTACAGCGACATGTATGGTTCAAACCTGGCTTAACCACGGCGAGTTTATCTACACAAAGAAACCCGCAAATAAGGACGAAAAACACAACACATTGAAAACTTTGGGCGCGTGAGAGAAGGCGTGACTGTCTCCCTTTAATGTATGTCTTTCTAAAAGGCATTTATGTGTCTCTCCCTCACATTAGCTGCTGCTTCCAACCGGACATGGCTCCGAGTTTCATCATTTGTACCAAACAGTTTCCGTTCCTCTCTCTCTCTCTCTCTCTCGGGCCGTTTGGTTCCGTTTGCCGCACCACTTCTCCCAAACTGTCCGCTACACACCTGCAAAGACAAAAACAACAACCGCTCAGTACAGCTAGCTTTAGATAGGCTAGCATGTAGGCTAAGCATACTGAATGGATATATGTGAAGGCAGTCAATCACATAATCTGGCAGTAGTAAATAGTTTACCATGCTGCCTTCAAGTTCCGCTGAATGAAGCAGTGGGCCTAAGTCACATGAGCTATAGGCTAGCCACATAGCCTATAACTCTATATTAGTAGCCGCTGCTGCTAAAAGTTAAGCTAACATTTAGCTTTTCGAATAGGTCCTATAGACTATACGTAGACTCACTTAAGCTAATGTGTTAACATAGGCCTACGTCATTATTATAGCTAACGTTGCTAGCTTAATTCTGCCTGGTAGGTTATTAACGTTATGAATTAAACACTAATATGAGAGACTCATTCTCATTAAATACGTGTCACTTACAATGTTGTATGTGAGGCTTTAGTATTTAAAAAAGAAATACAAACCTCTAAGCCTAACATCATGTGTCATAATTCTATATAATGACAAAATAAGCTTATTCGTAATGTTAACAACTCAATGGCAACACTCATTGATACATTATATGAAATGATGCACCTGTTATCAACGTGAATGTGCCACGTTGGGTTTTTTAAAAGTTGGGCTGACATTAATCAAAAACAGCTTAGGGCCTTTATAGTTAATAGTTAACAAGCCTCGGCCTGCTAAGGAAGTGTTATAAAACTCCATTATGGAGTATTTGTTAAAGGTACTTGAACCCCACCTGCTCAGGCCTGTCACTAATTTACGCTGCGTAATTCAACACGTGAACTCAACATGTAAACACGTTATCAGCACAATGTCTTGTTTTTAGACAGACTCAGTTGCACAGATACACTGGATGAATATGAATATGTCAGAAAGACATAATTGTCCCTCCAGACTGCCGTGCAGGTACCACTAAGGTTTGTTTTTTTCTTCTTTATTATAAGCTACGCTCACGTTAGAAACGGTGCTGTGCGCAGGCTGTGGATGTAATAATAGTATTACCGTCCTGTGTGTGAGCCTGTGTGTCCCAGGCTGAAGCCATGCCTGTCCTGCCCCGACTGTTAGTGCTCATTAATGATTAAACCACAGTCGGCCCCAAACACAATGCTGCTGCTTCCCGTTCCCACAATGCGGAGAGGAAACGGAGCGTCCTGCCTGGAGAGAGAGAGAGAAGAGAGAGGGAGAGAAAGAGAGAGAGAAAGAGAGAGGGAGAGAAAAAGAGAGAGAGGTCAAAATGAGAGTTAAAAAGCGAGATTCCCCCAACTGTCTGTGTGATCCTCCACAGAAAGCGAAAGTCGAGGATTAAACTTATTATCTGTCTCCCTCTGAACAGTGTTCCTTTAAAAGAGAGAGAGAGAGAGAGGACATGGAGGAATGGATGGGGCGGGAGGGTGAAGTAAGAGTAAAAATAGAGTCTTTGTCTCTATTTGTCAGTCGGACTGTCTGCAGTTTGGCCATGCAGACAAGTCAGAGCCTGTAGGGGAAACACAGAGAGAGGGAGATTTATTTATGGCTGCGGTTATTTTACGACCTCAGTGACACATATTCCGTCTGTAAGTGCGAATGAAAAGCAGGCCGACTTATTAGCTTTTCTGTTGTTGCTGCTGTTTAAAGCTTTCCCTCTTATATTTCCCTCTGTCTTTCTTTTTTATAATCACAAGAAAACGTAAAACAAATGCATAGTTGGGGCAGATTTGTCTCATAATTGTGTAAGTCAAAAGCACGAAGCAGCATAGTCAAGATGTGTGTGTGAGTGTGTGTGTGTGTGTGCGTGTGTGTGTGTGTGTGTGTGTGTGTGTGTGTGTGTGTGTGTGTGTGAGAGAGAGTGTGTGAGAGTGTGTGTTTCTGCTGTTTCTTTACATGTTTTATTCATTACGCTGCTTTTGAGTTTATAAAACTCTAAAAACGATTATGCTAAATAGCCACAAGTATGATGCATATAGCCCTTCGGAATAAATCGATGTATTATTACTTTTGGCATAACATTTGTGTATTTAAGGTTATCCTATCATGTACAATGTTGATTAAAACGTTTGAAATACTAACAAAACAAAAAATACAAAAAAGGACCATGGTCAAGGACCAATTGATACAAAATGATTTTGATTATTTTATATGATCACTAATTATTTTTCAGAGGTGGCTACATATTACATAATGTTTATACAGCTTTTTTAATTGCATACGTAATTTTGTATTCTGTTTCTGTTCATCTCTTTGCAATACCTTGATGAATCTAGGCCTTTAGACAAATATATAATTAATAATATTAAATATTATGTATTTTTTTTAATTAATGGATGCGGTAATAAGATATAATATATAAGAATATAAGTTTGTTTTTATTTCCTCAGGCTGTAGTGTGTATCAGTAGTTAGACTCATTGTAGGCCATTTGTATAAATATATTTCACCTGAATGTATATGGCCATGGAAAGAGTTTCAGGCGCGAGGCTCTAATCAGTGTCAAGAAAACGGGGAAAAATTGGGGAAACTTCGAGCCTGTTTTCTTTCTTCCTCTCCTGTTTTTTTTTTACTATTTCAGCCCTAATCAGTGTCACAGAAGAAGACAAATAATAATTCATGGCGGGCACTGATCAAACCGCAACCGACTCCTGTGGAACACAACTGGAGCACTTCGGTTTTAATTATCTACAGACACCGCAGCTCGGAACTAACGCACTATGTCACTCGCACGCGGAGCAGGGACAGAACAGCGTCATCCGAGTCATCTCCCATCAATAAAACATCAACAGCTATCAGATTATGTTCAGAAAATCCCCTCCACGTATCAATTAGCCTGCTCGTCCGATAGAGAGAATAACTGCGAAGAAAAGGCCCGCGGTAAGCAGAGGACACACACACACACACACACACACACACACACACACACACACACACA
>NW_022281440.1:0-3138 GCF_004355925.1 Anarrhichthys ocellatus | reverse complement strand
ACACACACACACACACACACACACACACACACACACACACACACACACAGGCACTGACCGGCGTGGGAGGCATAAATCCACCCACCGACCCAAATATACCAATTACAAATGTACAAACACCTCAATTATAGACGTGGATGGCCCACATTATGTTGTAGGATAACTCACATGCATGCACGCACACACACACGCGCGGGACCACACATGACTTGGTGCGCGCGGCTCCCGGCTGTGATTTACGCTCGCCAAATTCATTTTAATACGGTCGGTATTATCTGCAAAGCGCCGGGAATATGTTTTATTGTTCGGTTGCCTCCGGTGGTGGTGGAGGTGCAGCGGCAGCAGCAACCCGTCCCCTCGGTGGGAGGGCTGCGCGTGCGTGTACGCGAGTGAGCCGCTCTTTTTTTTTTATGGGTCCAACAACAGACGGAGGAGGACACGCGGGGCGAGAAAAAGAATCAATTTTACGCGCCGAGGATTCCGGTGTGATTGCGCAATCTCACCGGGAACCGGAGGGGGACATGAGAAAGGGGATGAGAATTAGAAAGAGAGCGAGGGAGTGAATGATGAAAATAGGAAAGATGAGAGGTGGTGGTTGATGGGAAGGGGGGGGGGGGGGTCGTGGTGTGTCTCCCCCCCCTCTTCTTCTTCTCTCCAACGAAAGGAAAGGGGCGAACGAATGCCAGGCACGGAAGCCTCCCATTGGTCAGTCTGAGGTCAGCTGGTCTCTGCCTCCCCCCTTTACACCCCGTCTTCTTCACGCACACACACAGACCCCCCCCCCCCCCCACTCGCTCTCTCTCTCTCTTTCTCTCCCACTCTGTCCCACACTGACACTCAGCCACCCAGATGCCCCCCCTTCCTCTCCTCTCACCCTCACCCTCCTCACCCCACTCCTCCCAATCTGCGATAAACTAAGTGATAGCAGCAGCCCGTCGGACTGTCGGCTATAAAACACAACAAATCATAAAGTGCAGGCAGGGGAAGGCAGAGGAAGGAGGACGGGAGGGAGAACCGTTAGCCGTTAGCCGTTAGCCTCTTCTACTCCTCCTTCTTCTTCTTCTTCTTCTTCATCATCGCGTGAACGTTGTTGTTGTGTTTGTTCCGTGCCCTCCTGTCCTCCCCTCTCCTCTTCTTCTCCTCTCCTCTCTCTTCTCCTCCTTCTTCTTCTCCCGTCCTACTTTCTCCCGATGAGTTCCTATTTCGTCAACTCCACTTTCCCGGTAACGCTACCGGGAACGGGTGCCGGCGGGCAGGCGGCGGAGTCGTTCCTGGGTCAGATCCCGCTCTACTCGTCGGGATACGCCGCCGACCACCCGCTCCGGCACTACTCGGGGGCAGCAGCCGTCACCGCCGCCGCCGCCGCCGTGGCGTACGGTGCGAGCGGCGGCGTGCACCAGGAGAAACCGTACTCGGCGTCCACCTACTACCAGCAGGCAGCGAACGGAGCGTACGGTGGGCACCGGGTGGCGCAAGGGGTCGGCGTAGGGGCCGGAGCCGGCGCTTGCGATTACGCCGCGGCGGCGGCAGCCGCGGCTGCTGCGGCCACGAGCTTTTACCGGGACAAGGAGCACGCCTGCAGCCTGGAGGAGCACCAGCTCTCGCTGAGCCAGGAGGGCATGCACCGTAAAGCGGAGTGCGCGGGGCTGAGTGGGAAAGGGATGTTCGGCGAAACGATGGACGACAAGTCGTCCGCCCCCATTTATCCGTGGATGCAGCGGATGAACTCGTGCAACGGTGAGTGTCTTCTTCCTTTTCCTTTTCCTCCACTTGTTTCGTGCATATTTTATGATCACCCCCCCGTCATAAAGCTGACGATCGCTTCCTCTGTTAAGCCGCTCCGCTGTCTTCCCTTTCTCCCTCCCCTCCTCTCCCAGTAGCTGCTTTATGAGCACCGTTTGTCGGACTGTCAGTCAGTCATGTCCTCGGTATTTTATTGTCTGTCATAAAGCGGGTTTGTTTGGGTTGGAGCTCCTGTTACTGTATGTGACCCGCTGACCGACACCGCTACCGAGCAGGGGGGGGGGGGGGGGGGGAGTTAGAGAGGAAACGCCTGTCAGGGAGTGTTGTGGTTAAAAACAATGAACAGATAGAAAGATAGACAGACACAGATGAAACTAAAAGCATGCAATCTCTATACGTGTCAGTTATCTCCGCTTTTCAACAGTCTCCGTCTCATTTGTTTTATTTCAATTATTGAACATGTAGTCTGCTTTTACTAACAAGGGACAATTAAGAAGATTTTTTAGCATCTTTTAAAGACAAGATATGTTTTATATATATTTTATATTGTTTTAACTTTGTGTACTTTGTGCTACTGATAAAGGAAGCTCCTGCTGTCATTTTGCATCCCAACTTCTCTTCTGTTATCTCACATGGAGCCTGTATACTGTAATTCACAACCGAACAGATGAGATATTAAAACCACCTGAATTAAACAGCACGTGTGACATTGTTGGTGTTTGGGACATTGTACGGAAAAGCCGAGCATCTTCGTGGAAACAGAAACAAAAGCGGGCCTGTTGAGAGTGTACAGTGAGTAATGGTGGACGATGCGGGGCTACTGTTGTACAAAGCCCTGCAGGACACTACGAGTTATGACAAATGAGATGGAAACAAGAAAGAGCTGCAAAGAAATACATAAAGAATACAAAAATAAAAAACGCGCCGTGAGTGACAGTTAAAGATGTAAATGACAACTTTGAGAGAGAACGCAGAAACCCTGAGTGCTCCTCCATAATCCGATGTTTTTATTTATCTATGCATATTTAGATAGATATTCGGTCTGAGCAGCGAGCGGTTTTCCATCCGTGCTCTGCCTGCCGGATCGATGCTGAAACTGAAGCTGCTAAACTGACAACATGGCGATTTGTTTACCACCGGGGGCCAAGTAA
Source organism: Anarrhichthys ocellatus (assembly GCF_004355925.1). Taxonomy (NCBI): domain Eukaryota; kingdom Metazoa; phylum Chordata; class Actinopteri; order Perciformes; family Anarhichadidae; genus Anarrhichthys; species Anarrhichthys ocellatus. The sequence continues at coordinate 244 of NW_022281440.1, read as the reverse complement.
GTGCAGATCAGAAGAGACAAGAGCCGGGGAAGCTGATCCTCTCTGGTGGGGGGAAATACCCTCTGAAACATCATCGTTACTCTTACTTTTACTATTATTTAGAAAGAAAAAAAAGAAAAGAAAAAAAAACTATATATATATATATATATATATATATAAAACTATATATATATATATATATATATAATATATTTAAAATAATCTTATTAATTTTCCCTTGTTAGTAAACGCAGACTTCATGTTT
>NW_022281439.1:11197-11611 GCF_004355925.1 Anarrhichthys ocellatus | reverse complement strand
GTGTGTGTGTGTGTGTGTGTGTGTGTGTGTGTGTGTGTGTGTGTGTGGGTCCTGCTTGTAAGAGATAACATATCAACATGCTGTTATTGTGGCAGTGAAAGATAAGGCATCCATCTGTCTCACCTGTTTATTTTTACCTCACTAACCCTCCCCCACTCTCCACCCATAACCATGGCAACGGCTTTCTCAGCAGCCGGGTGGTCCCCCCGCCACACACACGGGAGGGAAGAGTAGATGGATGAGAAACTAGAGGGAGAGACAGGAGAGGGTAAGTGAGGTAAAAATAAACAGGTGAGACAGATGGATGCCTTATCTTTCACTGCCACAATAACAGCATGTTGATATGTTATCTCTTACAAGCAGGACCCACACACACACACACACACACACACACACACACACACACACACACAC
>NW_022281439.1:0-11187 GCF_004355925.1 Anarrhichthys ocellatus | reverse complement strand
CACACACACACACACACACACACACACACACACACACACACACACACCCCCCAACCAAAGGTCCCATGATGAAGCAGTGAGGAATGCCAGGCAGCCTTGGGAACAAAATTCCACTGATGGGGGAAGGGAGTGTGTGTGTACCATCAAAACACACTACTCATTCTCAGTGTGTTCGCACTGACCACGGGGAAGCCTTGAAATGTAACACCAATCAGCATCATCAGCGTCACCTGACCCATTATGTTTCGGCTGTCCCAGTGAGAGTTAACAGTTGTTGGACATGTGGTGAACTCCACATGAAATCAGCATTATCGTACAGTGTAGTGTACTAGAGCAGGGATTCCCAAAGTGTGGTCCAGGGGTGCGCGAGCTGCCTCTAGGGGGTGCGCGAGAGGAAAAATGTAATGGTGGTCTAATGGTGTAATAATTATTAATTTAAAAAAATTTAAGTGGGATTTTTCACAAAATAAAAACATGAATTATAAAAATTCCCTTTGTAAGATTTCAATTTAAAATGAAAAACTTACAATTTAATAAATAAATGCACTTCAGCTCCTGCTGCCAGTCTTTTACGTACACACTAGCTAGCCTAGCTTGTGCAGCTAACCTCAGCTAACAGCTAACTTCATTCAGCAACGTTCATGCAAATATGCTAAATTGGCTGAAATCTGGGAAACTGTCAGGTGGGACATCTGAAGCCATCAGTCATAAAAGAGGAGAGGGACAGAGAGAGAGAGAGGAATCGGAGGCGAAAGAAACGGAGAGGTGCGTTGGGGAGAGACCGGGAGAAGAATGAATGAATGTGTGTATGCATGTGCGTCAGCAAAAAAAGCTCTTGGATGAAGGGTTGGGGACACTGCAAGATCTCTACGGGCTGCCATTTGAACTAGAGATGTGGCCCAAGAAACACATTTTCTAAGAAAAAAACAATGACACTCCGTGTACATACAGACTCAAACACAGGTGTGACAGTGTGGCGTTCAATGTCAGTGCAAAATAGGTAATGTGAGGTGAGAAAGGTTAAACTTCATGTTGTCTGATGTCTAACATGGAAGATAACCAAATCAGAGTTGTTTTCTACTTCACTCAATTAAATAGTAGTCGTCAAAACTAAATAGAGAAAAAAGCTGACTGCAGCGGCCAAAAGCTTCTCTACGATATTTAACGAGCTGCCAGATATGAATAAGAAAAACATTGTGTGGAAACGGATTACTTCACCGTGCGCCCCAATAACATCCCCGTCGGAGCTGAGAATGTCAACTGTGTCAGCAGCTCAAGCACTCAAGTTTAAAAAGGGGAATACAAGCATCATCGACGTCAGGGTTAAAATACCATTACAACTTCTCGGTTTGCATGCCAAAACACTTCTGCAATAGTTACCTTCGATAACTTCATTTTTTGAACAAATGCATTTCATGGTGTCCAACTTAAAAATAACTTTTAAAACAATTCATTTTGGACCTGATGATAACGTTTGTGGGAGAGTCGGATTGTTGATCGTTCAGGCAAATAATCAGACGTCATGACCCCCCTCAAACGCTTCTTCCAGGAATCTAGCCCGATTCTAAAATTTGTCAAGGGCAACCACTTCTGGGTTGAAACCAGGCTTAATCCGTACAATGTCTGATCAATTTAAGAGTATGTTTAGTACAAGATGCAGTGTCCCTGCAACTTTTAAACCAACCAACATTATCTGACACAAAGAGGGGGTTCAGCAGTCAGTCTGTGTGAACTGTGAATGTCACTGGGAGCAGAAGCAGAGCTGCCTCTTATCTTCTTGTGTTTAACAGTACACACACACTTACACTTAAAAAGGGCTGTACCACCCTGTACCACGCAAAGAGAAAAAAAAGCCGGAGAGAGGGGGGAATACAGACACAAGCTGGGTTTCTATTTAAGTACTTAAAGGAATTTATGATGCACTGGATTTGAAAAGATGAACATTGAGGACAGATTTCAATAAACTTTCGTCAATGTTCTGAAAAACTTTTGACATACTTTAAGCGGGAAAGTTTTCAGCTATGAAGTAATGGTGCAGTAAATATGAAAGGAAACATACTATTTAAGGGTAAATGCCTGCTCTAATTTGGCTGTATGGCCATGAGTGTGTATGTTGTTGTTGTTGTTTTTTTTTAGAATAAATAATCTACTGAAAGTCAGTTCCTTAAGACGACTTGACCACGTAACCCATTGTTTCGGCTGGCTGAGGCAGGTTTCACTGATTGACTGACTGAAACTGCTAACCAATGCCCAAACAGCACACTAGAATTCTGCACACTGACAAGCCAGGAAAGAACCGCCATCATATCCAAGGTGGACGACACTGACCAGGTGACAGTATCAACTAGGGGTGCAACGGATCACAAACCTCACGGTTCGGATCACGGTTCGGATCAGCAAAGAAAAGGGGAGGAGTCAAATATAACTTTGCTTTCCATTCATTAATTAAAGAACTTCAAGAACACTTAAAGCAAAGAACTTTGGGCTTACATAAAAACAAAGATATTGAAGATGTCCAATTTGAAACAAAATGAACATTAAAGAATACTCAATTCTGTTAAGTTTCTGTTAAGTGCAACATGAGGTATGTTGATGCCCTCGTCCTTTGATCAATATTGAAAGAAAGAAACAGCCAGTGAGCTAGCTTCCACTGACCTGAACTGCAAGGCAACAACTTGGGTCTATGTTTACTTCCTGTCAGGTTATGTCATTCAAATATACTGCAATAATGTTTACCATTACTGTGAAATCGTCAATAACTTTACATTTGTTTTCAAAAAGATGAGAATATCTCCATTGTCTGAAGAGAGGGTAGACCTTTCTGTGGTGACTGGGATATTACTATTGGGCCTGTCTAGCTTCCACTCTGCTGCTTCTGTCAGCACCTGCACCAGGTGTGCGTCTGTGTGACTCTCACAGAGGGGGCGTGTCTGCAGCACCAGATGATGAATCTCCTCCGTGATGAAGTGAGTGGTCAGTCTTTTGCTCTTCATAGAGGAACGATCTTCATACTGAAGTGGGTGTGTGAGGGGATTTCGTAGCGTGGCTCAAGCACTTTAACCAGATTTTGAAATCCTTTGTTTTCCACACCGGAGTGTCCCCCGCCACTGACAGACCGGCATGGTGTCTCTTCATGTGTGTTGACATGCCCGATGTATTGCTGTTGTCGTATGCGTTTCTCTCTAAACAACGCCTACATACCGTAACGGTTTTGTCCACCACCCTCATCCGTCATTAGAAGTTAAATGCTCCAAAACTTGAGACTTAAATGACGCCGGGAGCCTCTCAAGTTCCTCCGCTCGTTAAATGCTTCTAACCTGCTCCGTTCACGTGAACACACTACTGCTTTACATCTGTTCACTGACACTTTGCATTGATATTCAGGGACTTGTTACTTGAAAAGGAACAGCAGCAGTAAAACTTTATTACACACTATGATGATTAAACTGTAAAAAAGAAAAAAAAAATACTCAATTGGTCCGCTGTTCACAAGTGATCCGAACCGGGAGGGGTGATCCGAACCGATCACGGATCGATCTGTGATCCATTACGCCACTAGTATATCAACCCCAGCGTGCTTGTCTAACCCTGATTTGGTGACACGTTTTCATTTTGCAGCGGCCTAGCTTTGGGTCCCAATCAGGTCAGAGAAGTGGAGTGAGAATGAGAGAGGGATGGAGAGAGCATTCCAGAGAACAGAGGACTTGTGTATTTTGCTGGCCTGTGGCCCAATGTGCCTGTCCTCACCTCTGTGCGCCTCGAGCGCACAGTGTGTTGAAGTAAAACTCACGGCCATAGCGATGCGAGATCGTACCTGCATCAGAGCCTATCTAAAGGTCAGTTCAGAGCTTTAGAGCACCGTTCACATACTGTCCTACACGGTATACTATACACTATAGACATGAACCACATGCACCTGTAGCTCAGCGGCTGACTGCCTATAACTACAGGGAAGGTACCTGGCTAGTTAGACATTCCTTCTATGTATCAACAATCTTACTCCTAGCCTATAAAAATGTATTTATCATTTTGTAGTACCACATTCTACAAAAAATACTATTTTCACTTTAATAACTTTGACACATGAAAAAGGCTTCTCATCTGCTGATGAAAGCAATAGGAAATAAATAGGCCCCAAGATACGAAGTCGTCACGATACCCAGGTCACGCTACGATGTCGTCACGATACCCAGGTCACGCTACGATGTCGTCACGATACCCAGGTCACGCTACGATGTTACCAATATACCTAAGTCACTACACGATGTTATCAATATACCTAAGTCACTACACGATGTCATCAATATACCTAAGTCACTACACGATGTCATCAATATACCTAAGTCACTACACGATGTCATCAATATACCTAAGTCACAATACGATGTCATCAATATACCTAAGTCACAATACGATGTCATCAATATACCTAAGTCACAATACGATGTCATCAATATACCGAAGTCACAACGCGATGTCATCAATATACCGAAGTCACAACGCGATGTCATCAATATACCGAAGTCACAATACGATGTCATCAATATACCGAAGTCACAATACGATGTCATCAATATACCCAAGTCACAATACGATGTCATCAATATACCTAAGTCACAATACGATGTCATCAATATACCTAAGTCACAATACGATGTCATCAATATACCCAAGTCACAATACGATGTCATCAATATACCCAAGTCACAATACGATGTCATCAATATACCCAAGTCACGATACGATGTCATCAATATACCCAAGTCACAATACAATATTATCACAATATTGTCCCGATACAATATTATTGCAATTTTGCGATAGCTTTTGCGATATCAAACATTGCAATTTATTACCCATTTTCATTTGCAAATTATGTAGTTTGTCAACATCTGTAATAACAAATTGGAACTCCTTCTGTACTTTAGTTTTTCTTTTTTAAAGTGAGTCATTACCTGAGGCTCAAGTCCAAACTTGTCAGCAACGTATCAACCGCTAATAAGCCCGCCACTGTGTAACATAACAAAAAACCCACCCTTTTAGGTTACATTATACACAGACAGTCCTCATGCTATGGCACACTCATACTGGAACCAAAACACATTACGTAATAGACAATATCAATTTAAAATACACAGTCTAAATCCAACTAGCCAATACGTGTTTGTTCCCCAAATCCAGCAGATTATAAAGAGTACTAAATAAATCTGTTAATACCTGTGGTTAAGTGTGTAATTGATCTGCTCAATGTCTGTTGTCTTTCACTGTCTTGTATCGCACACTCCAGCTGTGCAAGACAACATGCTGTTCCTTCTCTTCATCTAAAGAAAATCTGTCAGTTGTCACTACAACAGTGTTTGTTTAAGTTTAAGAGAGTGTAAGCTTCCCCCAAAACACACCACCCGGATACGTGAGCAGCTAAACCATGACAATGTTGTCAAACCAACATTGCAAATGAGCATAGATCATCAAAACCATGCTGGCACCCAGCATGACACAGCAAGGGGAGAATAAGTCACACCATGATGTGAAGACAGCGCCCTGTGACAACATGTTTCACTTTCTCCTCTACAGTCTTTACATCTCCGGCTGTGTTAATTCAAACTTGTGTGCTCCTTGTTTCCATTCCAGCCATAACGTTTGTGTCAGAGAAACACGACATAGGCTTTTCACCCAGAATCATGGAGTTACTTAAAAAAAAAAAAAACAGGCTCCAACTATGTGTTAATAGAACATATTTATACATGGGTAGTTTGAAATCAGATGAAAACACAGGGAAACATAAAGAAATAGAATTTAGATAGGTCACTCAACATGTTTGCCATTAATGCAGCTTTTAGTAACATTTGTGCAATCTTATGTTGGCACAGCCCAATACATACTGTTCTCTACGAGCATCAAAGGTTACTCATGTGAAAAATAAGTCTGTTAACGTTACATCCGAGTTCTCAAAGTGTAGGTACAGAGCAGGTAAACCCACACAATGTACTGTTGAAGTCTCGGTTCATAGACGGGTTTCTTTAGCGTGTGGTAGAGTTGACACTGACATCGTATAGCAGGCAGTAACTAACAAGTTCTCGTTAACAAAACTAGCATCACACGTAATGGCGATGTAAGTCTCCGTTAAGTAAAAATAGTGTGACTTAACAGGACTGTAGCCAGCGCTAGGGGTGTTGTTACACTATCCCGAGATGACTAAACGCAAACTAAACACAGTCCTCTGTTGTAAGTTTGTTAACAGTTACGACATGTCGGCATGTTGCGTTGATTTGATCTAAGTTAGAGTTGTTTTCTGTATTTGACAGCTAGCTAAGAGAGTAGCGTCAGCTACGAGAAATGACTATTTTGGAGACTATCAAAGTAACTCAGAAGTAGCTGACCTATTGGCTAATTATCTTCATTTTCCAGTAGAGATAAAGTTTATTCCGTTCGTATAAAGCTTTGGCCTGATATTAGCGTCTAGCCGCCCTCACAAAAACTTACTTTATGTAGGAAGAGTGGGTAACTTTAACGTTAATCAACGTTATCAGGCTAATGTTAGCAGCTAACTCGCTAGCTTACTGCTTCCTGCAACACCTGTTGATAACAAAGCAGCTTCAGACATGACCGAAAACACTGGACTACTCACTGTTTATCTGAGCCCTCCGCGTCCTCCTTTAGCAGTTAAATCCAGGTGACACTTTGTATTTCAGAGTTACTTTTGTCCAACCGGTTCTCTTTTTCTATTCAGTTTCACTCTAACAGACGGACACAGCAGACGACCTCACCCTCCTCCTCCTCATAGACTGTCATCTCACACTCCAGACAGGGGGCGGAGACGACCTACCACCAGCTAGATAACACAATGATGCCAATTGGATACAGGAATAAAATAGATATTGTTTAAACCAATCAAACACGTTGCTGCATCGGTGGAACGCAGCTCGTGACCACTACAGTGGAATTATTACTATTGATAAATTTGTATCAAACAAGCCAAAATTAACAACAAACACGAGCAACTGTCAAATTACATTTCTTTGGACAGTTTTAGAAGAAAAATGTTTTTGATGTATTGCATTCAAATTACCATCCATCCATCCATTTTCCACCGCTTATCCGGGGTCGGGTCGCGGTGGCAGAATGTGTGCAATAACACTTCCATGTTACTGCAGAGATAGTAAATGTCTTTGGACCCCAATGCTTCTTATTGGCAAATCAGCTGACTTAGTGACCTGTGTAGGCTACACTTGATATTGGAATGAGGAAAAATGGGTCTTCCACTGCATTGACATTGATTATCACGTGTGTGTGCGATATAAACAAATAAATACATATATAAATGTAACAATAACACAAGGAGGCTCGTAAGGAAGACAGAACCATTTTTTGAGAAGAACAGATGCAGACAGATGCATTCAGATAAAACAATTGGCCTCTTTGTGAATTTGAGAGGTGATTGAAATCAAATTTAAATCCCAGGGACAACTTCATTTTCAGTCATTTGCAACATCACAGGGCATACCACATTTGTCTTTGTAAGACAAAAAAGATAATCTGCATTTCCTACAAGTACAAAAATGAATTGAAAAAAAAAAAATATCCAAGATTCTGTCAAATCTGATGAAGAAAAAAAATTCCTAACAGCAATAAAAACATGTTCATCCTCCTTTGGTTTTTGCATTATTTTTGACATCAAGGTGAAAAATGAACTTCAAAAAATATATATAAAATAAAATTGATGCAAAATTATGAAACAGGAAAAATCTGATTTCCAAATATATCCTTATCACTCATTAATTCATTTTTAATTGCATTTGTATGATGGAATACTAGCTTATATTAAGATATTTTCACAACCCTTCTGTTACATTTTCTTGCATAGGGAAGTTGTCTCCTAGTCATCTGCAGTTATGAAGACAGAACACCTATAGATGTGAAATAACTGCATATGACTGTTTCTAGCTTTGCACACCTTATATCACAGCTTTCCCTCATGACTGAAACAATATTTTTTTCATTATATCACAGATGATTAGGGAAAAAACAACTTTCCGCAAAGAAAAGTACAGAATAATCAGGATTATTTTTATTAATTCATCTTCAGTTTCAATAATATCATTACAGAAAAAACATCCTTTTCATTATATTTATACAGTAGTAGTAGAATGCTGTGTCATTGCTTCATTACAAGTGCTGGTCATAGTTTATAGTGTGTGCAGTGTGACACTGAGTTCAGTCCAGTGTTACGAATCACTCGGTACAAAGGCAGTTTAACAAGAACCTGCTTCTTCTTACTCAAATGGATCTATCTGGGTTTGACTGGTCCTCCTTGGGCAGGTGGCAGGACGTGCTCTGATGCTGCGTTCATGTCATGACAGGCTTATTGTAAATATGAGCTGCCAAATACGTAAACGCGGATGTGTGTTTTAATCGAATACTTTTATTAATAAAATTTGGATGTGCTCCATCGACTGAATGAATTCCCGCCTTTGAACTGTTGCTAAAGTCACCCTGTTCTTCCGCTTTCTCTTACATGACATGAACCCAGCATGAGCCGCTGATAGATATATGGTGCACTTGAGGTAACTGGGAAGTTTCTGACATCTGAGCTAGAGGAATAAATGAGAAGACAGTGTTGGTACAGCCTGGACTTTGAAAAAAACTCTCTTTCGCACCAGTGATCACGTCGAGAACTGCCACAAAATGTGACATTTAGTCAGATCAGAAGCCCCGCCCAGGTGCTGCACCCTCGTCTCACGCCTGGAATGAGACCTGCCCAAAGAGAAAGACACGCCCCCTCCCCTCCCTTTATGGGCATGTAAGTGTGGAGAAGGAGGAGGGGGAGGAATAAAGGAAGATGAAGAGGAGAGGGAGGGACGAGGGGAGGGGTGGAGGAAGACTGGGTCGGCCTATCAGGAGAGGGGGTCAAAGCTCAGACGTTCTGCCCGGTGCTGCATCGAGGTCATAGAGGAAAGACAGTGGACGCGAGCGTCTGATCTGGAATTCGACGCTTCGTATCTCTGGGGTTAACTGAAGCGTGAAGATCAGCGGCAGCAACCGACATCTGGGAAAAACATCAATTATGTCCCCTTAAGTACCATTAAACTCAAACGAGTATCAGTTTTTGAGACCAGTATTCCGACATGACCTGAATGCAGCATTAGACCTTTGACCTCGTGGGTTTGTTTGGTACTGATCACACTGATAGGAAGAATCAGAGTTAAGTAAGGTATGTGCATTGGTGAATGCTTGGGACTCACAGATTGCATATGATGCATTTGAACGGTCCTTGGTAATCGGTAAACAATTTAGTGTTTAATCAGCAGGATACAGCAGCCAGCCGGCCTACTACTTTGTTAATGCTAATAGTAAACTTAGCTTTCACTGTGGGCTAAATATCAAACAAGGTTTTCTTCCAGTGATGCTCAGACTATGTACAGTACGTTGAGAGAAAAGCAGTCAAATTATTTTGTCTATTTTACAGCCTTGAACTGCGTTTGATTCTTTTGACGAGCACCTGAAACACTGTCGTGGTAGAAATACACCGGTCGTGTAGTTTACGAGCACCTGAACGAGACACCCTGCTTTTCAGGCGATGTCGGGTTGGAGTTTTCTCTGAGTCTGGGAAAACGGTATGTCACAACTCACTCAAGCGGCTCTTTCGTTCATGCGTGTGCGGTTCGAAAAAAAAGAGATGGAGGCGTCTGATTGGCCGAACAGGAGCTGGCCTTTGAGACCAGCTGTCAACAAGGTACAGTAATCAATCTTTGGCTACTTAAAGGATAATCTGATCATATTCTACAATTTTCTTGCTGTCAACAAATAACACGAAATAACCCGAACCAACAACAGATCACATGTGTATCGCCTAATAAATCTTATCCCTCTGAGCCACAGAGCTCCAGTCTTATCAAAACCACTGTAGTTTATTTTGACTTGATCCCACATACACCGTCCTGCTGTCCCAAAATACTCACAGGAGCACCATGTGTACAATAATCCGTGGCAAAAAACAGTCCCCAACAAATGCAGTGGAATCAATGTTCGCTAAAAACTACAGTGCCCAGCTGTTTTAGGAAATCTGAGACTTTTATACATATTTCTTCTTAAACTAGAGCTATTCCAACCCTTTATAAAGGAATAGTTAAGACGTTTTGGTAAACACGCTTACCAAAGTTTGATTTATCAATATGACCATTCTCGTGTCTGTGCACTAAATGTGAAGCTAAAGCCAGCAGCTGGTTAGCTTAGCATAAAGACTGGAAACAGCTCACCTTGCTCTGTCTGAAGGCAACACAATCCTCACTAGTTAACTTCATTGGTCGTTTTATGGGAATTTGTTGACAATGAGACAATGTAGATTTATCGCGACAATAGTTTTGAAAAATGCAAAGAGTGCGAAGAGTGTTTCCATTTTGGTACTGTAGTTTTATGGTGTAAACTAGTTGCAGGGTTAAGGTTTTAGTAATACTGTCTATGTGGCCTACCTGGGACGACTACAGATCATAGAAGCCATTGTGATTTTATATCATATCATTTATGTTCATATCCGATGTCAGACCTCAGAAATGATTACAGCGTGGTGACAGAGGATTCACTCATCCAATCCCGCCTCGTTCTGCCTTAAAGCCGAGCCACTGACCCACCTAAAACATTTCCATGGCTTTTATTGAGTCATGATGAGCTTTAGTGTCTCAGTATGGTTGGAGAATGTTATCTGGGGGGAAAAAATTGCCAACAAAATGACTTCCCTTTTTTTTTTTGGCAAAAACAAGTCATATTTACTGTACTGGCACAAACTATATTAGCAGCTTCAATAAAAAAAAAAAAAAGATGTCTTTATAAGCCTTTAGTTCATATTTCTGTCAATACTGATGTTAGGGTCAGTGTGTTCCAGGAGGAGATGATACTGCAGGAAGGGGGGTTATCAAGGAGTTTCTATATCTGTGTAGAGGATGTCAGAGCAGAAAAGAAGAAGGAGAAGAAGAAGAGTGAAAGAAGGGGGAGAGAAAAGGAGAAAAGGTCAGGAGGAGAGGAGAGAAGGAGAAAGTTTCTATATCTCTATATCTACCAGGGAAAAATATCCAACGCACAAAGCAAATGAACAGGAGAGAAGAGGGCAATGATAACTACTTAGATGATAATATTCAGTCAGAACCATGATAATAATAATATTACAGAATAAATCTTGTATTTTATATATAT